>NW_010517183.1:0-8161 GCF_000687285.1 Phaethon lepturus
GTGGAGTCACCATCCCTGGAAATGTTCAAAATACGTGTGGACGTGGCACTTCTGGCATGGTTTTGTGGGAATGGTGGTGGTGTGTCGATGGTTGGACTTGATGATCTTAAAAGTCTTTTCCAACCTTAATGATTCTGTGATTCTGTTGTTTTGTCCAACATGAACGTGCCATCATTTTGTGAATGTTGTGGGCACCAAGTGTTGGAACAGTGCCCCCCTTCCATGGGTAAATGTTGAAAAAATGGAACAGATTTTTCCTGCAGTCTCCTAGAAAATGGACTTCAAAATCAGAAGTAAAGTTTGAATTAGTTCGGTTCATAAGTCAAGGAAAGTACTAACAGCTTTTCAGCCCCTACATTTTGGATTAATTAATAATTAATTAAGTAGTATGATTGAAAGAAGTTAATTATAGGTGAGTGATATTCTGATGATCTTACAGTGTGTATTTTGCAGATTTTTTTTTTTTATTCGACTGATCCAGTTATATTAACAATACATAGGGTCTTGTAATCTTGGATGAACATGAGATTTTGGGGGGGGAAGAGCCTATAAATATTCTTAATTTCACTCTTTCTTCTGCATCTGCTCTCTCTCACGAACAGTACAAAGTAGCTGAAGTTAGTTTGAAGTCACCTTTATTTAATATTTTTTTATTTGCTTTCCAATGAAGCTGTTGCAGTAGTGATTCAATTGTAATTGCAGACTGTTAAAATAAGGAAGGGCTTAATATCCTTGTACTTGTTTGTGTTGATAAGTTTTATTGCTGAGTGGAATTTCTGATTATTATTTGTTTTGAAATGAGGTTCAATATTTGTGTAGCATTTTGAGGAAATTAATACCAGCATTAATTGACAGTAACCATGTCAGATCCCTTTGTGGATAAAAATTTAACCTTAGATACTTACGTTTCCAAAAAAGGAAATCCATCATGGTACAGTTAAAGCATAAAATGTGATTAGCAGATACTCATGTGGGTTTTTCAAGTAATCTGTTTGGGCAAGTACTTTTAAAGGTTAATCTGCAGCCTTCTGTACAACACTATTAGGATATCTGTTGAAAGATCTATTTTGTGACTGCATTTTTAAATACGCAACAGGGAAAGATGCATCAACAAGCACTGGAACATTTAGAATATGTTTAGAAAAGCTCCTCTCCTACTTCTCTGTTTTGTATTTCCCACATGAAGCACAGTAGTATTTTATGTTGCTTGGTAGATGCACTGTCTTTCAACATGTGATAGCATATGGAGTCAGACCTCTACTGTGTTATCACCTCTATTCATTGCATTTTCATAGCTTTTGGTGACTAAAATGACTATCTGAAAGTGCATAGTTTAACTCATCTTCCACTTCATAGCATCTGACTAAAGAGAGCAAACAGTCAGAAAGGTGATGGGTAGGAAATCTGTTTAGACTACGTGGTATTGCATGTGTTTTTTGCATTTCAGCTGTGCTTGGGGTGATGGTGTGGCACCCAAGCAGTCCCCCAACAGCCAAGGCTTGCAGGGTGGACGGCCTCGACCCATCTCCCGCTGCTGCAGGAAGCCAGGTGGTTCTCCCTGAGTTATCTGTTCAGCAGCATGATGCAGTTTGTCCCTTATCCAAGGCACACACTGGTTGTTTATGCGGCTGATCATGCTGCAGTGGTCATCTTTTTGTTGGTTGCGTTTTGCAGAGGAGCAGTTTCATGTGACTTGCTACTAAAAATGAGCTGGCCGCATGCAGTGGCTGGGAAGATCAACCTTGCCAAGGCCTGTGTTGGAAGAAGAGATGAATGCAACCATCTTGGAACACTGAAAAGTTCTTACAGAATGATGATTTAATTGGCTTGTGGTTGTAATTTGCCCTGTCATATCTTAGAGTATGTGTACTTGGGAGGTTTTTTTTGTGCTGGTTTTTGTTCAGGTTTTTTACATAGAAGTCTCATATTGTGTCTCCAGTATTGTATCTCCAGTAATAGAACCAGTTCTGTTTTTTTCTTCTTCTGACTCTTTCTTCTCTCTATTGTTAATATTGATTGTAGTATTTCTCCAGTATTTTTTTTTCCCTGGATTTCTGTCTCATCTTCCATGAGATTATTGGCTGGCTTAAAGGTCATATTTTAGCTCATACTCCTGAGTTTTGAGACAGTGTCGCTTATCCATGAGTGAGTTACAAGTAACTTTAGACTTCTGTGGTTTCCATGGAGAAAAGATTAATTAAATCTTCTAGGTAAGTTTTAAATTAGCTGCTGTTAATTCAAGCTTCATTCTGGCTTAGTTATTGTAACTTTATGCATAAATACTTTAAAATTTATTTAGTTCAAGTACTTAATATAAAAACTTACTTTTTCAACATGGCCATTTGTTTCTTTATGAAAAATACAGCAAACTTGGCCTGTATAACTCTTCCTTGTAAAGCCATCTTACATAGAAGCAAAGTATTAGATTATAATTCCTTTATAAGGGATTGCTTTGTGTTTGTGCCCATGCCTAACTTTTTCCATATCTTTTTTTTTCTCTTTTTTATTTTAAAAGGTATTTCTCAAGAGTGACCGGGTTGCAAGAATGGTCCACAGTGGAGGATGTTCTGCAAATGACTTTAGAGATGTTTTTAAGAAAAACATAGAAAAGAGAGTCCGAAGTTTGCCAGAAATTGATGGATTAAGCAAAGAGACAGTGTTAAGCTCTTGGCTAGCCAAATACGATGCCATATACAGGGGAGAAGAGGACTTTTGCAAACAGCCGAATAGAATGGCCTTAAGTGCTGTATCGGAGCTGATTCTGAGCAAGGAACAGCTATATGAAATGTTTCAGCAGATTCTAGGGATCAAAAAATTGGAACACCAGTTGATTTATAATGCCTGCCAAGTAAGTATTGGTGTCACTTAGTTCTGTTGGGTCCAAAATATCTTCCCCCTGCCAACAGGTCAAGTGCTTACTCCCTGTGTGTAGAAGCCTTCACTTCTAAGTACACCTCCACAGTCTGAGGAGATGAGACCCCTCAGAAAGGCATCTTTGTGTCATGTGGTCGCTGGAGAGCAGTTGGAAAAAGCGTATGCTAGAGTACATGGTACTTAGGCCCCAAGGATCTCCTGAGATCTTTTACAGTGTCATGGCTCCAGTGATTTGGGTGATTCTGCAGAATGTTCGATGGTCTATATACGTGCATACCCTCATATAAATTACATACATAATGTACATATGTTTGTGTGTATGTGTGTACATCTTTAAAAGAAATTTGCTGCCATAAATAGATCGGTGACGGGTGATTGAATTCAGTAGACTTTTGGCTATCCAGGGTCTAGAAGGTTGGTATGTTGGAACTCAATGTGCTTCATTTCAAACACCACCTACAAAGCTAATGTGCACATTTTTACTTTGTTGTTTTGTTGGATAAAAGTGATGTTCCCCATAAATTCCTGAGGCCAAGACAAACAGTCTGTTCAGCAATAGTATTTGGATTTATAAGTATAATTTATCGCTAATCAGTAGTGTAAATGATATATAAAAATAATTTATCTGGCCAGTCTTCATAGTGATGCAACTATAAATCAGTAATTACTTAGGGAGGAAAAACCTGAAAAAAACCATGTATTTTTGAAAGTCTCACGACCAACCAATATGCGTGTAGCATTTAAACTGAGATCACACTGCTTTCTATACTGTCTATTAAAAAATACAGTTCTATAAAATAGTACACCAGACTACAGCTAAGCTGTTTTTCGTGTGTTATGCTGAAGATTAGCTTGTAGTTGTGCGCCATCTTACTACAGGAGCAAATGAGGAATCTTGGACATTGTTGCCTACTTCATTTATGGCATGTGTGGCATGAAGTCATGCTACTGTTCTGTGATTGAAACCTTTGTAGTGTTTAATGCTTCTCAGGGTCATAGATCCAACTTCCATAATGAGAAAGTATAATATTTTTCTCTGCATCAAATTCTGAGGGCTTCCTGTTTTTTTCACTGTGAGCTGTTTACTGACAGGATAGACAGAGACTTCTTATGAGCAGTGTTTTGAGTGGAAAGAGATAGAAAATTCTTTTTTCTTGTTTGATCCATCTTTTTCCTTTTGCCTCTTAATTCACATACTTGTAAATCATAAAGTTAACCTCTGGGATATGCAAGTTGGTAACAAGATGAAGCATCTTGAAATCTTGGTGCATAATTGTGCTTATTTGTGGTTTTTATACAATAGAACATACAGGCATAGGATAATTTGGACCTCAGGAGGCCATTCAGTCCAACCTCCTGCTCAAAACAGGAGGACAGACCAGGTTACTGAGGGCTTTAACCAGTCAGGTCTTAAAGCTTCCAAGAATGGAGATAGACAGCACAAACTCTCTGGTCAGCCTGTTCAATGCCTGAAAACATGGAAAAATAACTTTTTCCCCCAAAAGTAGATAACCCTTTACTTATAGTAGAAACTGTGTATGGATTCCTCTGGTGTCTGATGATTGCTAAATCTTACTTTATATGTCACTGTGAATAGTCAAAACCTGCTGTTAGTCTGTACTGTGTTAGAGAAACACAAACATGACTGTAGAGCTTTGAGCAATTAAACAAAAAAATTGTTCCCTTAGTCTAGAAGTGGTTCTGATCATACAGTCGCTAGGTTCTTATATCTGTATACTTGAAGGCTTCTTTATTTTGGTTCTTAATTGTAGGAATGTTGATGGAACAAAACTGGTTGGCAAATATCAACAATTTTCTGTCTGGTTTTGGTCCATAACCTACAGAGAGGCTGAAATATCACAGTGACTCATTTTTGTCTTCTACCATGGTAGAATTTTGAGCATGGGATGATTTTCTTCTCTATTTTTTGAATTGTAAATTAAAGAGGAAATAATCTTGTGATAGGTAGGAAGAGAGACAGACTGACTGATCATCCTGATGCGTGCAAAGATAACTCAATGGGATTAAGAGGATACTCCTCTCTTGCTCTTCCTGGTTTTGAGTACTGAAGGTTGTAAAATCTCCTGTGCAGGTCTCCAGAGTACACATTGTTTACCCTGGATTCATGTAAGTGTTGGAGGATGGGAAGAAAGGGAGACCTACTTCTTTGGGGGTAGACAGAGGAGTATCTACGTAGTTCAAGATGGGAAGAATGGAAAGGGAAAGGCTTCCAGCGTATACCCTTCTTGTTTGGGATTCTGGCTTTCTGAAGATGGTAGTTTTCCGAGGCTAGGATGAGATTACTTTGCTAAAACAAAAACTTTCATTATGTGCTCCCACAGAGTTGCTACCAGCCATGCATTTCATATCCTGTTCCTATGGCCCAGTCAAGCACATAATACACCAAAGGTATGAGGATAAGCCTGGTCCAAAGAAAAAGACAACCACAAAGCCTTCCCAGGAAGTGTACTGCAGACAGCAACCAGTCTCTGATAATGTAATACCTTTTTTCCTTTGGCAAAATCCCTTCTGTCTCATTATATTTTTAATAAATATTTTAGGTTAGGCTGTATCTTACTCCTTTATATTGACAGTGTATTTCTAGAAGATAAGATTAAGTTAGAGTTGGATTTCAGTCAGCACCAGCAGTTTTCATTCTGCCCTAGAAGCCTCTATCTGTCTTTATATGAAAATGCTCACTTTCATTTCCCTTTGCCACTGCTGTTTAGAATGCTAGAGACTAGCAGATAATGATAATCAATAGTGTCTGGGAGCAGTGAGATAAGTGAAAGTCCAAACAGATGTTAAAATTGTATTTTTGATAGAGATTTTGATGAGTTGGCTTCTAGCCTGTGCAGATATAAGAAATTCTGTATATTTTGCATCTCTGAGAAACAGCTGCCCTTCACAGCAAATCTGTAGGGTTAGAATTTGCACAGAAAACTCTGTCTTTTTCTTTCCCTTCTTTTTTTTTGGTTCTTTCCAGCCCTTTGGAAATAGGAAACAAAAAAATGTCTTAATGATGATAAGAGTAAATTATCCTGCACCTACAGGGCTGCTAAGCAGACAAGGATGCTATTTGTAACAGCAGGAGGTATTGTCTGCCAGCCTCCTCCTTGTGACTTTCTCTGCATTTAGAAACTTTATATTGGTTTTCAACAGGTTTTGCTCCCCAGCCTGGTCTAAGTGGAGCATTCCCTTCAACACTTAAACCCTTGGGTATCTTGCAGCAGCTCATCAGGCACTTCTGCTATAGTGTGGGTTACTGTGTGTCCACGCAGGTTCCCAGTCTCCATCCTCTGTGTGATAGCAGTGAGAAACAGTGTTCATTCAATCAGCACAAGAACTTAATAAAAAAGTGAATAGTAATAGACCATCTCCCTGACATTGTCAAACACAGTCCACATAGCTATGAGAATTTTATGTGTTTTTCTTTGAAGAACAACTTTTTGTCACAATCTTATAACGTACACTAAATGCCTAAGCTTGTCCTTAGGTAGTAGACGTGAACAGAAAGTTCACGTTAGGATGTCGAAGACTTCTTTTGTGATCTTGTTTGAAAACAAGACTTTGTTTTCTTAACTTTACAACTTAGAGCAAGGCCAGCAAGTGCTGCCAACCAGCTATATCTCTGTGACTAAAAGATTCAGTTTGGTAAGTGCTAACACTTTCACCTGATTTTTATTTCCATTGTGTTGCCTTAAGCTGTGTTTTATGATAAAGAAATGATTGCCAGTTAGCTGGGACTTAATGAGCTCCTTGACTTGCTTTTGAGATGCCTGACCACAGTGTGTTGTTACAATTTCCTTGATTTATAAAGATCAAACATGATATAGTCTTTTTTCTTTTTTTTTAATTATTCACTCATGTAGAGGATAAACTTGATGCAGAAAGTCAAACTGAAAGTCACACTCAAACTGATGTGTGGTTATGCACTATTATTGCACTGCTTCACCAGTACCAGAATTTCTGTGTCAGGTAACTCATCACTCCACACAGAATTATTTTGAAAGTACCTTTATAAGGTTGATTTTTTTGGCTGATCTAAACCTTTTGTCTTGGGTGCAGGGAGGAGAAAACAACACTGATTTTCTCATTGAAAGAATTCTTGCAAGTCACATTCTCTTTTCTGACAGGTAGTAAATAATTTTGAGAATAATGTAACAGTTTTTAAGAAGAATTATTTGCTAAGTCTCCTACTGTCAACTTTTTGGGAATCAACCACAAACTAATTCTTCTCAAAATAGCTTTAGGTGGTACTTTGCTGCAAGGTATAATTTTCTGTGTAAGAGCTTTGTATTCTGTCTGGTTCACATCCTTTATTATCTTTAGCTTTTTCAAGATGTAACTCTTTGTGTAAGCATCTAATACTGAGAATGATGGACTATATTGTATCTTCCATTATAAATTTTTGTATTTTCAATTACGAGAATGTTTTCTGTCAAGAATTTCTCCTGAAGTCTGCTGATGGTACTCAATACAACTGGACTGTTTCACCCAGCACCTCTGCTGAAGCCCAGTTAATTATGCAGTTTTGGAAATAAGTCAAATTAATGGCAGTTTGATTTGCAACAAGGCCTTCATGATTTTGCATGTTTGTAGTTCTGATCGTTTGCTCAGTAAAATCATGAAAAATAATGCAGTTATGTTACAGATCACAGAATTTCCCACACTTCTGGATATTTTTGTTAGAAACTTTCATACCCTGTATAAGTTGTAGGGACAAATCCAACTTTATGAAGCACAAAGAATAATGATGTCTTTGTACAGAAAGTTTCAGTGTCGAGTTGATAATCTTCTTCTTGAAGTAATTAAACAAGTGCTAAGATTCCCTTTAGTGTATAGACCAAAACTGACACAGATTCATTATTTTTTTAAGTTTAGGCAAGGCACAGAAAAAAAGTAGTTTGGACTGTATATTATATATATATTTCATGACAGTATGTGTTCTATATCTGAGTCTTACTAGTCAAAAGAAAAGATACTGGCTTGCTGAGATGTTATAATGTAACCAGGGATTCAGCTAAGCCAGTATCTTTCCAATGGTCACCAATGATTGTCATTACTTCATGATAAATTATACCTGATACAACAAAGTAACCTCTGAAAAATGCTGGCAAGGTCCACTGCTGTATTTTTGAGGTAGCACCTGGTGTTAGATGAGACATCCACTGATGTCTTAAAGATCACTCTGGGCTGAAAAATGTGCTTTTACCTGGCTTAAGATATTCCTACTGTCCTAATTAAAAAACAAACAAACAAACAAAAAACACACAAACCCCCCCCC
>NW_010517183.1:8192-21063 GCF_000687285.1 Phaethon lepturus
CCCAACAAACAAACCCAAAACCACAACTCCTTGTGCTGATCACCTGCTTCGTACAGGAGATCTTCTGCCTTCAGACCTTACCTGGTAAGAGGTTACTGTGGGTAGCCAGAGCAAGCCCCTGGCATGGGGCAGGATTTATCTGCTCTCTAGCTGAAAGGCAGTTTTGCAGCAACTGGAGAGTAGACAGCAGGCAGGGATAGGAGTGTGGGGAGAAGCTGTCCAGGCGCTCGGTGGGCAGAAGGGACTGCAGTAGTATGGGAGATGTCTTGGGAGCGGAAAAGCAATAATCTTGTGAGACTGTAGGAGGCTGTAGAGTTAGTTAGTATTCAGGTGTTGACTGCATTTTTATATGATAAATGTGAGTCTAGAAAGTTTCTGCACACAGTCATGATGCAGTAACAATATGCTTCCTTACAGAACAGGTCAGTGCTTCAAAATTGTCATCTGTGTCTGTCAACCTGAAAAGTGCTTCATGCCTTTGATAACAGAAACGTTCAAATCTTCACACTTCAGGCTTGTTCGCACATCAACTCTTACTGGTTTCTCGTACCTGTAAATACAAGAATATATCTTCTCCCATGCATTTCTCACAAAAAAAAGTCTGCTTTCTGATTGATTTTTCCCTGTTCTTCAAGGGGAAAAAAGATCTGCCACTGTCTGTTCTTCAGTGAGAGCAGAATAATTCAAAGCAGATACTTCAGTGGAGAAATAGATTGTCGTTTTTCACAGGATTTTAGATGTTGTGTCATCTTTATGAGATGTCACTCTTGATTACATGCACATAAGAGTTTAATATGAAGTTATTTCAACAATTACCTTTTTTACACTTTTTTTGCTTAGCTGCTTCATTTGTCTTTTATCTCCATTTGAGAGGTCTGGAGAGGTCTTGCTCAAGACAAAAGTTTCAGTGCTTTGGAAAATAGTGCTTCAATGTCAAATATCCCTCCTAAGATTACTCTGTAGTGGGACTGTGAGAAATTCAGAGCTAAGCTGAACAGTGCATGTCAGGCCAGTTTGGAGTTTCAGCTTAATAATGCGATTTCTGGTGAAAAAGGAAGTCTTGCAACCCCCAAGTGATTCAATTCTGTTAACACATACTGATGATACTTAAAAAAAAAAAGTTTTAGCGCCTGAAAACAAGTGTTTTTTCTATAGTAGCAGAGTTTACTTTGGAAAAAAGTCTCTGATTGCCCTAAAGGGTGTTGTTTTTTTTGTCATTTACTCTAATGATAGAAGAATGATGGAAAATATATTAGAGCATCTTCAGAGAAGCAAGTTAGTTTTTTAGTATGTTTAAATACCAGACTCTGAACAACATTTAAAAGCCTTGCAAGTTACATAATGGAGAAGTACTTTGAAATATTTTTGTTTGTAGTTGAAGGAATACGGAGAAAATACCAGAGAGAAATGGTCTGTTGGGAACAGTAACGCAGTTTCAGTACCTGAGGTATCACAGTATCCTTCTTACATTCAGCTATTGGGTGGAGAAAAATCGGCTTTGACATCTACATTTAAAAGGAAAACTTGAGTGGGACATCTGAAAACCATGAAAATATTCAAAGGTTTACTTGTTCAGTATAAGTGTTAAGAAAAAATATTGAGGGATAATTTTTCACTTTTAATCACTTTTAAGGCAAAATTTACTTGGGTTTTTTTCTATCATAGAGCGCTCTCTGCATTTGTGGCTTCTGTTCTTGTTGTGTTTTGTTTTCCACCCTCATGAAGGAGTTGGATATGTGTGGTCTCCATTAGCCTGAGAGACTACCAGCACTTGTAGACTAGTGGATTTACTTGTGTTTTCTAAGTTAGCATCCTTCTAGGCCTGTTCTCCTATGTATCACCTTTCTTGTCACAAGAGGTAAGCCAGGCTTGACTGAGAATCAGCAGAGAAAACCTGAGAATTGCCCATCTCCCCTGCTCTGTCTTGTGCCTCCTCTTGAGAACTGAAATCATCAGCATTGGGATTTTGGCTGCAGATCCTTCTTTCAAGGTGTTTTGTTTCCTGAGGCTGTCTTTGGTATTCAATGAGTGCAGGAAAACAGCAGCATAATGGGCATCGTAGCACAAAAAAAAAAAAGTTGTTTTTGGCTTTGTTAAAGAAGATTCTTTTAATCTTCTTGTATTTTTTACCTTTCCTTGTGTTTCTTTTCCTAAAATATTCTTTTAGAGCCTTCATGAGGTACTTAATGCTGTTTTGGCATTCTCTAGAGTTCCAGATCCAAGGGAGTTAAGCTACCTCAACACTCAAAGCCAAATACATCCAGCATTTAACTTGCACTTATATTAACATAACCAGTGCATTTGACTCCTCATGTTTAATATTACCAGCAGAGGCTAAAGTTCCTCTAGTTCACTATTAAGTAATAAAAATAAATCTTTTCTCCCAAAGGCCATAGTATTAATTTTGTTGTTGTTGTTTTTTTTAAGGAGAGATTCTGTGTCTCCAGGTAAATAAATACAAAACATACAATTTTTACAGCCACATTTCCAGACTGATAATTAAGTTTATTAAATGTGTCTGATTCCTACCTTACTTGTGCATTTGAATGAATGCTTGTGAGCAAGCTGAGTAAGTTAATGACCCTTAGCATGAATTTGTCACCTGTTCTGCTTAAGACTTGGTAGTAGTCTGTATTCTCTCTTCTTCAATTCAAAGTAAAGCAGTTTTGCTTAGAACAGTCACTTCCATACCAAGGATCAATTTCATTATTTAGGTTTGTTCCTCTGCAGCGTTTTTCATCCTGTGTGAGGTATCTTCAGTAGCCAGTGTGAAGCCAGCAGAAACAGCTGAAAAAGCCTCAGGAAAAGAATGAGCCTATGTTTCGGTGTCCCTCTCACTCACTGGTACTGAATGTCTTGTTCTGAAGTTTAGCTGCTTCCCCCCCCCCCCCCCCTTTTTTTTTTGAATTTTTAAGGGATAACCCTCTTAGCTCTTCCTTCTTGAGAGGAAGTTTCTTTGCAGCTGGCTGCCTGGGCAAGCTTCATATGGGTTTCTGCACTCCAGTCGCTCCAAAGGGAAAGATGCAGGTAAATTTGTAAATGAGGCAGCTAATGGTATTTACATGTTTTAAACAGGAATATCAAAGCACAGCCATAATGGAGGGTACACTGTCCTTTACAAGAGTAATTGTCTATGTAAAATGGCTGAGAGATCTGCAGCTCTCTTTGAATAAGCTATAATTTGTGTGTTTCATCCTTTATGAAGGTGTTTTTGTGGCCGTCCTAAAAATGAGAGAACTCTCAGGTCACCTTTCCAGCTGTCTCCTCTGTCCTAATCTCTAGGCTGTTGTCCTTCCAGGCAGTCAACCTCAGATACCCTCTCACCCTAAAAGAGAACTGATTCTTAACAGAAGAGCTGTTATGCAAGAAGATGCACCTTGGCCTGTCATTTATTCATGTATTTTATATTACAGGACTGAGAGTTGTTCATATCATTCAAATTCAGCCTGGTGTCAGTGCTGAGGCTGGTTTGTGATTAGATGTCATTTCAAACTTCAGACATGTTTACAAGAAAGTGCCTGTTTCTCTCTCTATAGGTCTTGTGTAGATAGGTAGATTATCTTCATTTTAGTTTTCTGCTACAGGCATGAAAAATTCTCAGGCCAACTGAAATAACCCCTTTTTGGTTGGTAACATGAGTAGAGAGATGAAAAAATAATTGCAACCCTCAGTCTAAAAGCTTACAGTTTACTGGGAAGGGGAAGAGTAAGAAGAGAGTAAAAATAAGATTCCTCTGTACTTTGTGTCCTCTATGGGAATCTGTTCCTTGAGATAACAGATAAATAAATTGACTCCCAGGCATTTTATCTATAAACAGGAAAATTCTGAAATAAAATTGAAGCTACTTATTTCGTAGAAATGCTGACTCCTAGCTGCTGTTGAAAGGAGCAGTTGTGTGGTAAGCACTCTGGGGCTATGACAGAAGAAATACCCTTTGCAAATAAAGTAGGAGAAGAATCAATTGCTCCGTCAACTTCTGAATAAACTGTTTTCCTAATGTCATGCAGTGCCAAGCTTTTTTCATGTGGGAACACTAGGACTGCCCATAAATGAGGGAATATAATATCAAGCCATGCCTGAGAGCCTCCAAAGGTACAAATATTGCTGGAATAGCTTTGTTTTATTTCTAGGAGCACTGTGAAATCATGCTCCAATCAGTCTGGCACAGCCTTCTCCTCGTGTTGTGTCTTTCCTCAGGACACTTGAGACAGCAGGATCTTGCCTGAAACATCTATCCCTCCTTAGGGAAACTTGTCTGACCAGTATTCCGATTGTACCATACTGGAGCAACTGTTACATTTTACAGATGGAGAGGAGATTGGGATTGGGACCAAAGCACAAAGAGGAAGCAACAAGTGTTAGTGTTTGGTGATTTCACCCTGTCCTGGACAAAAGTACCCATCGGCTGGCCATACCTTTTTACTTGCTTCTAGCCTGGTTCTGTGATATTGCAGAGAGATTGCTGAGGCCCGTCTAGCCTTCCAGCTACTGCCCCTTGCTACTTGTCTGTGTGAGCACCAGTGGCATGACCTTGAGGAGCTCAATGTTGACTAAAGCTCTGAGAGAAAAGATGGCCCAGGGTGACACAGCTAACCTGCATAATTGATGTCATCAGTGAGGCTTTGACCTTTGGTTGTGGCACCGTGTTTCGAGAAGAACTGGTCAGAAGTGATGGAATGAACCTGACAAGAAAGCATGGACATGTTTGTGCACAAGATTGCTAACCTAACATGGAGGATTTTAAACTAGGTTTGTTAGAAGATAGGGAGCTAATCTCAGGGTTAAATGAGAAAGCAAGGCATGTGGAGAAGATACGTATGGTAGAAGGCTACAAGGGAGTTCCTTCTCTGAAAGGAGAGTGTTCATAAATGTGTCCACATTAATGCCTACTCTGTAAGTCAAGTAAGCCCAGTCTCTGGGTCAATATCAGAAGGGAAAGTAATACTGGTAATGATGTGGTGATGGTCGGACCACCTGAGCAAGAGCATGAGACTATCTACAAACAATAGAAATCTCCCAATGCTGGGCCTTGATCCTTATGGTGGATTTCAGACACCTGCCACCAGAATGCTGGGAGGGTAACATGGCATTGTGCAAGCAGTTGAGGAAGTTTCTAGGTTGTGTTGATGATAATTTCTGAACACAAATACAAAAGGAGTAATTGGGATGAGTGCTCTATTTGACCTGCTGCTCATAAACAGGGAAGAGTTGGGGTTGAACGTAACCACAGGTAGCAGCTGTGCTGCAGAAGTCACCAGTTGACAGTTCAGGAATTGGAGGAAGGCAGACAAGGTAAACTGTGAACTTACTCCCCATTTAAAGAACTGCTATGCAGAGACCCTTGAGAAGCTGCCATGTGGGGAAAAAGAGTGCCCCGGAGTTGACTGATTTCTTAAGAAAACATATTAAAAGCTCAGGAACAAGCCATCCTGTTGTACAGAAAGTTTGAGAAATACAGGCATTACCTTAGTCCCTGGAAAGACTGGAGCACAATCTCTTGCAATCCATTTTCACATGCATAAAGAAGGTAATCATTGTTATTTTACATGGATACCAAGAGCAAATCGTGTCTGACCCAACCTGACTGCTTTATTTCATGAAATAACTAACTATATGAATAAGGAGGTCAGTAGATGGTAATGTAACTTGACTTCAGTAGGGCTTTTGACATCATCGTCCACCCCATTCACATTTGTAAGTGGAGGAAGTGTGGTCTGAGTAAGTCTATTAGAGGTCTTGAAAATTGGCTAGGTCACTATACTGAAAGGATGGGAGGCAGTGGTTTAAAAGCTCAGTTTGTAGCTGGGAACACAGTAGTCCAGAGTTTAGTGTTCAGTATTTTTATTGACAGCTTGGATGATGAGACAAAATCTATCCTCAGCAATTTGTGGACAGTCCAAAACTGAAGAGGAGGAAGGTGCAGCTGGCATGCTGAATGGTTAAGGGTGATCCTGAGCATTAAGCTAACAGAAACCTCATGAAGTTCGTCAAGGAGAAGCAGAAACTTTTGAACGTTGGGCAGGATAGTTGGGCATGATTATGGGCTAAGAACCAACTGGTTGAGTTGCAGCCCTGCTGAAAAGCATGGCATAACATGGAGGGTCGGGTGTGTGCAGGACAGATGCCACGTTGAGTAAGAGCCAACAACATCCTCTAATTGCAGATGAGATTGTGCTGGGCTAATTAGAAGAAGCACAGTTAAGAAACGGAAGGAGTTGTTTTTCCCATCTGCCTGGCAGTGGTGAGGGAGCTAGGCTTGTGTAGCCTGGCGAAGAGGAATCTAATGGGTCATCTAATAGCAGCCTACCACAAGCAACTTGGAGGGAAGTTTCAAAGACAACGATGACAAAAGTATTACTGTGTAGTAGCAGATGGTATAACAAGAGCTAACTATCACAAGTTGTGACAATTTTTCAACCTATGTGCTGATTTGAAAGAAATTTGATGTAAGAAAAGAACTTAGAAAGGTTTCTTGGAGTACTGCGTAAACAGGTTGCTTGATCAAAGTAGCAGGTTACAGTTCTCTGTCAAGAACAGCTAGTCATATCTTACTGTGTATCTAGAGTATACACATGGAAAGAAAGCTTTCTACATGCCCTGATGATGGGAGGATTTTCAAACAGAACCTTTATAGATACGGAAGTGAGGTTTCCATGGTGCAACACAACATCTGTAGATGAAACTTGCCTTCTTATATACTAATCTCTAGATTACATTTATTTTTTGGTCCTTACTCAACTGTCTGGGATTTTTATATTTATGGATAGGTATGTACACATCACTAATACCACTGACTTCTAGAAAAAGGTATCAATACAGAACATTCTCCAGCTGATACTACAGAATTGAACAGAAAGGGAGAAAATGGGATTCCATTTCTGTTATGTTCTACCTTCTCCCCATCATATTTAAAACCAGCTTCAGTAGTCATCTTTATATCCAGTGATTTTCTTAAATAGTTTTTCTTGAAGAAATTACTTGCTGTTTTTAAAAAATATTATTAAAAAGTTCATATATTGTATATATTTAAATACAAAGGCAGACAAAATAATAGACACATCTTGCCTATTTGAAAGAAGAACTGTTTATATGTGATTGAGTGTTTTGTTCTGGGGTGGTTTTTTTCATGGTGCGTTCTGAAAGCAACGCCATATATAGTTTCTTGAAAAACTGCGATAAATCAGTGCTTCAACTGTGAGTTGTCAGCCTGCATTTTAAGTTTCCTATCTAATTAAGTCAGCCACATATAATTATTTGGGGAAAAACATTGGTATGACATTCAAGGTGTGTTTGCTTACTTAATGCAATGCTCATTAACATTTATTGCCCTAATTGCATATATTCCCTTTGATTTCAACACTCCAAAGAAAATCTCATCAGTGATTAATAAGGCAAGAAAACATTCTGCATGATATTTTTGGAGAATGAGGAGGGTAAGCAAAAGGAGAGGGGATTTCCTTCTGAAGCAAGGATAATTTTAGGAAAATGTAAAACACTGTAAGCCCATTTAGTATTCTAGGACATAAATATGCATATGCCAATAAGGTTTGCATGCTAATCTTTGGGTTTTCTTGGATATGGTAATCTCCATGCAGGTGGTGGGAGAGGAGGGGAGCGGAAGGGTTTTTCTAAGGAGGATCAGGACGTGAGTCATAGCTCTTCTACAGCCCATCACTTCCTGGTTAGGGTGGATGTGGGTAGGTATTCCCTAGCCAGAACCTGAAAGCAGCTTGTATTAAAGGAGACAACCAATATCTATTTCAGCGGGATCTGGGGGAAGGTGAGAGGGAGAATCAGAACACCCATTTCTTTGATCATCTTACTCACCAGTGCAGTTGGGACCTCCACAGTATTTATGGTAGGCATGTAGGTAACGGCTTAAGTGCTTTTAATAACTCTCTGGAGGCTTCTGCTATGTTATTGCAGCCTTTCAGTACTTAAAGGGGGCTTCTAAGAAAGATGACGACAGACTTTTTGGTAGGGCCTGTAGTGATAGGACAAAGTATAACAGTTTTAAACTACAAGGGGGTAGATTTCAACTAGATCTAAGGAAGACATTTTTCACAGTGAGCCAGGTGAACCATTGGCACAGGTTGCCTAGAGAGGTGGTAGATGCCTCATCCCTGGAAACATTCCAGGTCAGGTTGGACGGGGCTCTGAGCAACCTGACCTAGTTGCAGATGTCCCTGCTCATTCCAGGGGGCTGGGACTACTTGACCTGTGAATGTCCCTTCCAACCCAAAGATTCTCTGATTCTATGCGCAGTTCAGCATCCTATGGGCATGCACTAGTTTCTTTGTCCTCTGATTTATTACTTTATGTTTAGCTCCGTTAGAGTTTATCTGTCACGCTGTTGCCCATGCAGTTTTGTGAGGTCCTTCTGGAGGTCCCTACAATTAGAGTAACATTAGAATTCCCAAAACAGTTTGTTTTCCTTTTGATGAGTTCTGGGCTGTGTGGACTATTCGTTTGATCTAACAGGGTGTTTCTTATGTCTTTTGCAATGAAGATGATTGCATAATCAAGAAAGAAAACAGGAAGGTATTTCCATTAAAATTTGGGGGATGAAATGGGAGTTATATGTAATTACATATTTTATTGTTTAAAGTATAGCATAATTTTATGAGATCAGTCAAAATGCCAAAAAATTTGTAAAACAGTAGTTAGTGAAGTAAGCAATTTAAAATAAAGCACGATTTATAATTTTTTTTTTTAATTCTTCTTAGAGCACTGATTTATGGAAGTGGAATGCCTTCTGTAAATTAGATATTCTATCAGTTTGCTAGCCTCAGTTTCTTTCAATTTTCTGTATATACTTTGAAGCTTTAAAAGAAATAATCTGTCTTGTTTTATGCAGGCTTTATTGCCTCCCTAACCATTGTTTACCTGGGAAAGTCAAGACTTTTGGCTTGCACTGAACTTAAAATAAAGACATTCTTCTTGAACTTTTTTTTTAAACAATTTTTATAAATGCAATATAGGTAAAAATAGGGTCTTCTGTACTGTTAGAGATAAACTAATTGAATTGCTTTTAGTTTTATTATTTCAATCTTGGAGGTTTACCTAGTGGGAAGTGCTTGAAGGTAGTGCTCATAAAGCAACAGCCATATTACTTTTAAGCATGTGTCAGAATAAATGCTGTGGGATATGAACCACTCTTTGACAGCAAACAAGCAAGAATCATGCAATGGGTTACAAGTACAGTTTTCACTGGCCCTGGTGGTTACTGGTTATGTACGACTAGAGGGACACTTAAATTTCCTGCTTTGTCTATCTAGTCTCTTTGAGTAGGGGCAGCCATTTGCGTAACAAGTGGATTGTAGTTGAATTATGAAGACAAGTGGAACTACAGCCAAGACCGAAACATTACTGGAGAAAGAGGCATGGTTTGCAATTCTGGGACTCTGCTTTATACAATAGAGCCTCTGCTACAAAAATAATTTGAAGGGGATGTTCAAGGAAACTAAGCAAGATTGAAGAGCCTGTTGTTGCAGAAAAGGGCATCAATGTAGTGAAACTGTTCTTGGTCAATATTCTGATCAGTGTATATATACATCTGTGTTGATACAATTCATAAAATTGATACGATTTTACTTGCTTCTCATCACGGCAGAGAAAGTCAGAAGAGCAACAGAATCATGGCATTTATAGAAAAGCTTGTGACTGTATCAACACTGACATAAGATGAAAAACCAGTTACATAGTGAATAAAATAAAATTCTGGGGTTTTTTTAATGTTGGACTTTTAAAAATTTATTTTTAATGGGTTTTTCCCTCTCAGAGTCTGATGGTAGTGATGTCCAAGTAATACAATAATTCTAAGGCTATGCAGAATCTCTAATACTTACAGAGAACTGCTATCATGAAAATACAATCCAAGAAACACTAGCTAAAGACAAATCATTAACTGTCTAAATACTTTGTCTGATTTTTCTCTGCTTGATGCCTAAACAGACTGCTGTACGTAAATATATATGAAATATTTGTATCTAAGTCAGTGTATCTTTCACTAAAACTCCACATTGCATAATTAACAGCCTCCGTGAAACAAATAAAACTTCAACATTTATCTTTGCATTACATCAAAGGAAAAACTATTAGCAGACTCAGTATTGTGACAGAGTTTTCCTTTGTAAATATGAGGGCTTAGCAGACTTTCTTGAAATGTTATCATCCAAATACCTGGGCAAGAAGGCAATTTGTGTGCATTATTGAATTTTATTTATTATTTATTTATTTATTTATTTATTTATTTTCAAGCCATGTCAACATTTGGCCAAGATGAGAAAGAGATACCTTAACTCTTGGAATTTACATTAGCAGAACACCAGTTTTTAATTTCAGTTCAGTAATATGGAATAAATTGGGGAAAAAAAATTCACTTGGGCAGTGGCAGAGCAATGATACGACAGTGTGTTGTGGAAAAGACCATACATATAAATTAGTAAAAATCCTGGTTGGGAAGCTCTACTCTCGTCTCAGCCCATGTAGATAGAAAGAGTGCTGAGTCTGTTCAAATCCAAATAGACAAGCAGAAAGCTCGCTCTTTATTGTGCACAGACATTTGTGTTACTTTTCCAAGTGTACTGTTCAGTTTGAGTCAGCAAATGAAAATATGCAATAAAGTATTGAAGACTACATTTTAATTTGGGCTAGGACAAATTTTGAACTGTTAATTTCTTTTTTTGGGTTTTGTCAGTAAAGATAATATTAAAAAGAAGATCTATGTTGCATGTGAAGAATCCTTTGAAGCTCTTTTTAAAGATTGGATTATTCTTTGCCTTTTGGGACATACCATTTTGGCTAAGGTTGTCTGGCGAGTTTAATCAAGTTAGCTGTTAATGAAAGGCATTTAACTTGTTACAGTTTCTCTAAAAGGTTAATAGCAGTCAAATATCAAAGATGATCATGAGGGATACGGTCATTAAATAAAATTGCATTGTACATCTGCACATCACTGTAAAAGAAACTGTTTCTTGCTAGACATTTTGTCATTAATACGTGGCATGTCTTTAATTCTCTAAATGTTTTACCACTTACAGTGTGGGCTACGTTCAGTGAAAGTTTGACCTGTGTACATCTACTTTATGTTAAGTTTTGAGTGGAGTAGAATTCATACACATTTTTAATTATTCCAGTTACATATATGATGATCAGCTTGAATACTGTATGTGCTTCCTTTCCTGTTTATTTTTAAGTCTCATTGAAGGTTTTCCTGGGGTTTTTGGTATTGGTAGTCCATGAATAAACTAAAATCTAATTACAAGAGGCAATATTTCAGCTGGTGCTGAAACTCCCAAAACCGCGCTTCATATGTTTTCAAAGCTTGAATGTAAGGAAATGCCATATCAAAGTCTCAGCTTTGATTATGTTGGAAACTGCCAAAGTGTCCCATCAAATGGCTGATTAAAAAGTCCAAGATTTTAAAATTGTATAGTTTTCAGTTTTGTTTTTGAGAACTTCAATTTTTTTTTTTTATTTCATTGAGTTAATGTAATCTTGACTTTAGATTTTGGTTTTATTTTAATATTTTTATTATAACTTCTTTTAAAATCAATATGTAATCAGTATAATTAATGAGTAAAAGCAAATAGTATAAATTGTATCTTCTACAACCTTAATCAGTCATACATACACAAATCAACATTGAAATCATGTAAGCAGGTCCAGAATTTTATAAAAATATTTCAGAGACCAAAACCTCTCACCATCTGAGATGATGCATTAATTTTTTGAGCTCCTGTGTAGGGCTTGTAAGAAAATTTTGAGTCAAGTGTTACATCTCATGGAATTATTGGAGGTACTGAGGCACAGCTTTTGAAAACATTGATTTGATTGGATTTTATTTTTTTTATTCAACTGAAGCCACTGTAGAGTATTTGACTGTTGACTGACCTTGCTCTTTATCTGCATTATTGCTTGTTGTTAACAGTATCGGCTACAGAGAAAGTGATACGCTAATTACTTGCTCTGTTCATCTATACCCTCTCCATCCTAATTTCAATATTAATATTATTGTGAAACTACTGCTTCAAAAAAAAAAAAAAAGGAAAAAAAATAGCAGTCAGTAAGAACTTATATTAAAAATTAATTCAAGCTGATATTTGAGCTTTTTCCTGGCACTGTGTTGCAGGAAGACAGAGCGATCAGCTTGGCCAGTTGTCTGAAAGGCAATCTTGTGCTCTATTAAAGCAAAATCAATAAGAAAAGGCTGTGAGGCCTGATGGTGCATTGTGGAAAGTTGTTAGAACAGCTCGTACGGGCTTTGGACCTGCAAGCGTTTACTTGCTGCAGACAGATTGGAAGTAGAAACGCTTTCAGTGGTTGCTGAGTTAATTAGCTGACAATATGTGTGCTGGTATTCTACAAGAGAAGTAATTTCAAAAACAGGTGCTTCCCCCCGTTATTTTAACCATTAACAGATGTTCTCTCTCTGACAGCCTTCCTCTTATGTTTCACTTCACTTCATGCATTGCACGTACTCTAAAACATGCCTCTGAGTTTATTTGCCAAATCTAGCAATTTTTTGTTGTTTGCGTGCGCTGACTGGGAAAGAGAGTGAGTTGGGAAGAGGAAGATTTAGGAACTGATTTTTTTAAAGTTTGTCTGTTGCAGAGCTCTGTGGGAAACCCACAGGAGCTCAGCATCACACGGGCAGGGTCAGCCATCAGCACAGCCATTTGCGTGACACGTGATAAGGATTTTGCAGGGGGCAGGGAACATGAGAGGGTTTTAAAAAACATTTTATTAACCTGATTTATGAAGCTGAATCAACCCACTATATAATCTATACACAAGGAAGAGAAAAGAGTTTAAAATTGCAGCTAATCTATTTTAATAGTTTATTTTTATATATAATATAAATGTTTTA
>NW_010517184.1:0-251 GCF_000687285.1 Phaethon lepturus
GGGCATGGTGGTGTTGGGTTGATGGTTTGACCTGATGATCTTAGAGCTCTTTTTGAACCTTAATGGTTCTGTGATTCCGTGATTATGTGTCTCTCCTCTGGACCCTCTCCAACAGGTCCATGTCTTTCCTGTGCTGAGGGCTCCAGAGCTGGACGCAGCACTGCGGGTGGGGTCTCACCAGAGCGGAGTAGAGGGGCAGAATCACCTCCCTCGCCCTGCTGGCCCCGCCGCTTTGGCTGCAGCCCAGACCA
>NW_010517184.1:413-670 GCF_000687285.1 Phaethon lepturus
GAAGCTGATGAGGTGCCTTGAGCGTGCCCAGGTACCTCTGGATGGCATCCCATCCCTCAGGTGTGTCAGCTACACCTCTCAGCTTGGTGTCACCTGCAAACTTGCTGAGGGTGCATTCAATCCCACTGTCTGTGTCATTGATGAAGATATTAAAGAGTACTGGTCCCAGTATGGTCCCCTGAGGGACACCACTCGTCACTGATCTACATCTGGACATTGAGGCATGGACCACTGCCCTCTGGATGCAACCATCCAAC
>NW_010517185.1:0-34774 GCF_000687285.1 Phaethon lepturus
TGGGCCTCTCGCTACAAGAAGGACATTGAGGAACGTGTCCAAAGATGGGCAGTGAAGCTGGTGAGGAGTCTGGAGAACAAGTCTTACGAGGAGCAGCTGAGGGAACTGGGGTTGTTTAGTCTGGAGAAGAGGAGGCTGAGGGGAGACCTTATCACTCTCTACAACTACCTGAAAGGGGGTTGTGGTGAGGTGGGTGTTGGTTTCTTCTCCCAAGTAACTAGTGCCAGAATGAGAGGAAATGGCCTCAAGTTGCTCCAGGGGAGGTTTAGACTGGATATTAGGAAAAATTTCTTTACTGAGAGAGTGGTTAAACACTGGAACAGGCTGCCCAGGGAGGTGGTGGAGTCACCATCACTGGAAGTGTTCAAAAAACGTGTGGACATGGCACGTCAGGACATGGTTTAGTGGGCGTGGTGGTGTTGGGTTGGTGGTTGGACTTGATGATCTTAAAGGTATTTTCCAACCTTAATGATTCTGTGAGTATTGAACTTGATTTTAATTACATCCAGGTTTTCTTGAATCTTCCCAATAAATTTCTGGTGTTGAATTTTGTGATAAGGTTAATTAACTTCTGTCTCTGATGTTAACTCTGTCTTGTTCTAAGTCTTTAATGCATAATCCTTCCATATGGCGAAAATGTTAGTTGTCATTCTAATATATACAGAATGTGCTCAAATACCATGTTTGCGTGTTTTAATAGGTGTATGTTGAGCAATAATGCAAATTTATTTGGAACTTCTGGTATAAACATGCAGGAATTTTCCATTATTGCTCTACTTTGACTCATTTACTAGGAATGACCACTTGGGAAGTATGCTTCTTAATTTCCAGTAAACTGACCTTTGTAAAGGGATAGTGGAAGGTATACCTGCCCATGGCAGGGGGGGTCGAACTAGATGATCTTTAACATCCATTCCAACCCAAACCATTCTATGATTCCATGATAAAATTCACAGTGTCAGATCATTTATCTATTGCGTTATCTTTCTGAGTTGATGCTTATGTCTTAGTACCTGTGATTTTTGTTTTAGACTAGTTGGCCTTTAGTAATAAGGTTTCTCTCTAGAAATAAAATGACTAGGCAGTAATAATGAGAAAAGCTGCACAACTTGAAATTCAGATTGTAAGGAATGTTTTTCCTTCCTCACTATTTCAGTTAAGCTCCTTCTTCCAGTATTTGAGACGGAACATGATAGTTACAATTAACACCAACAAGTACTGTTGTTATGCGTAAAGTAACAGGCAGAGATACAAGTCTTAAAAGGTTCTTTTTGATTATGGGTGTGAGTTATAATTTTAAACTGCTCATAGTAAAATGCAGTCATGCAGAATTGTTGGACCTTTGTCACTAAGTTTTCCTACTGGATATTGTTTGATAATACACGACAGTTTGGTGCTAATCTGTCTCCCTGCATGTTGAAAGAACTGCTGTATGGAGTTTCAGTCTCACAACAAATACTTAGTTTTATGTTGAGGCAGATCAGTATGTTCTATGACTGGAAAACAGTAAGACAGTGTGAAATTTGATGATGCCTTTGAGGACAGTGAGAAAGTGATCTGACCTACAGCAGGCTTGCTAATCTTAGCCCTTCGTGGGGCCTGACTTCATAATAAATGCTGAAGGAAAGAATTAGTGGAGGGGAGATTTTTCCAAAGTTAGAACTGGAATGACTAACCTCATATATATGTTTGTTTTAAATAATTTTTGAGGCAGAGGAAATGCAGTGGGTCAAAACTCTGTGGGCTTAGATAAATATTTTGTATGACCTTTATATAGGAAAATACTGAGCTGAAGTGTATGGAATCCAGAAGCGTTACAGACTGGGGAGGGAGTTGGCTCAAGATGTGGCAGTAGATCTTGCTGAAAAGGAGATGTTAAACAGTACAAGGATGTTAATAACGTTCTTGACTGTCGAATTTCATTAACATGTTGCTATTGAATCTTTTTCGCGTAATCAAAAATGTAAGGTTTGAGGCATTATTAACAATAAAAACAATACAGGAATGTGAGGTAGCAGATAAGTTATCTTGAACAAGGAGTAATTGCAGTGAGGGAAACCAGTAGTGTAAACTAATAGCTTTTGTAAGATGAAGTAACGTGTTGTTTTAAGCTCAATTTTCAGTTGCAAACAATAGAGGAGGAGAACATTGGTAGTTTGCAGGCTGAGCTGCTCATGTGCTACCGTTATGAAAACGATGAGCACTATTAGGCACCAGGGAGGAATCTTCAGCCAATGTCAAGGAAGTATTAACAGTGTTAGCCTTGGCATCGAGGCCACCCTCCAGGGAATATCATGTGTGAATCCTGGCTACTCGCAGACAAAAGAGGAAAGTTCCAGTCAGGCAGGCATACAAAGTGCAACTAGGATGCTCTGCAAAAGTCTGGACCTAAGGAAAGAAGAGGCTGTTCTGTTTATTTAGCTAAATAAAATAGTGCATGCTCTGAATGAGAGCATCAGGTGAATAAGTGAATTCCAGGAAGAGAAAAGGACAGAGTTAGCAGAAGAGCAAATAACTTATCTGTGTGTAAAATTAGTGTGGAAATTGAAAGAAAGCACTTTGTTCAAGCTTATAAGCATATTGGGACCGAAGGACACAGACTGTTTGGTGGTGGATGCCTGTTACAGGCTAAATTAGGAAAGGATGACTTCAAACAGCACGAGGGGCAGAGAGTGTTGTGCCTGAAGTGAGACTGAATTTGCAAAAGCTTGGATGGTGCTTAACTGTGAGGTTATCATTGCCAGAAAGTGGGGGCAAAGCTCTTGCAGAGGAGAGGGTCAGGGAGACGTGATATATGTTGCACTGTCCTCTTAAAGTGTCACTTTGTACCACTTAGCTTGTAGAAGTTAATGAACTGAAAAGGATTACTTGCATATTTACCCCTCCACTCCAAAGACCTAACAGTTTTCACTTACGTTTATGCAGTTCTTAGGGCAGTGGGTCTTGATCACCCCAGCTTCTAGGCAGCACTTGACGTTAAAAATAATGAGGGGGTTCTTTCTCTTCAAAATCGTGTAGCTTACTAGAAATTAAACTTGACTAATCTAAATTCCCTAAATATAGCAGGGAATTGTTGTAGCACAGGCAGAATGTAATAGGTGTTAGTTATGACTGCTTTAAATATTAATTTTTGGCCTATCCAATATAAGATGAAATATATTTCAAGGCAGGTTTAAATGGAAGTGAATGGTGTGTGGTTATGAGGTCGTTGATGCAAAGCTTTTAGCACTTCAGAATAAGGATTGCTAGACGTCAGGAAGATGAAATAAATGGAAATTTCTTTTCAGGGTGGAAACAAGCAAATGTCTTGGAAATGTTTCTTATTAGTAGAAGAAACTTTAAAATTCTTAAGGTTATCGTAAGAACCTGTGCCATTGTAACAGAATGGGCTAATGTGGAAAGTGCATAGGTTTTTTTACCTCACTGTAGAAAGGCAAGAGCTTTATTAAGAATGTCTTAACTACTTGCTCTAATGGTTGATAGGGCTAAGGAGAACTTGGTTCTAACACCCAGTTTAGCTGAGTAGTGTTCATGTTGTTTTGCCCTCTTCCTGTGGTGGAGGTGAGTGAAGATAGGATGTGTCGCAAAGCACTTGACACATTGCAGTGTTAGAGTACACAGTGGCTGTGGACTGTATTGGAATGGATGTCAAAATTCAAAAGCGGTGATGTGACATGCTTAGCCTGCCTCACTTTATACCTAGGTCTCAAAACTGTTTATGTGCAAAATGGATTGAAGATGGTACAGCGTGAGCTGTGTGGTAACTTTATTGAAAGATAATTCAGATGTTTCTTAAAACAAAGCCAAAGCTGAGTAAATACGGATTTTTCTTGAGGGAAAACAAGACAAACCTTCGCCTTCAGGAATTTTGACAACTGAAGAAGACTTTAACAGCTTAAAATGATAGATTTCTGGAGGGGGTGCTTGATTTAGGCACTATGGGAGAAATTTTGTGCTCTTAGTACCAGAGAGCAAGAACTGGAGCCACAGAGAAATCATGTTGGAAATTTCTTTTGATAAGAAATGTGGAGAGGAGGAAGAGAAGGAAGTAGCAGGTATGTAGGTGGAGGAGACTAGTACTGGCTGAGCAGCCGGGTTTAGGGTTGGGAGACCCATGGGAATATTGCAAAGGGAGAACTGCGAATTCTGAGCGAGGATATTGTAGCAGGGAGCTTGCTTGTCTTTGCAGGGAAGCAGCGAGAAGGCTTAGCAATTCATGTGTGCCAGGGGAGAAGGGGGATGCAACTGTGAGCGGGTGGGGAGAGAGAAGGTGAAGGCATCTGAATTGGGAGGAAGGACCAGAAGCATGAAAAATTAGAAAGGAATTAGGAGATAAAGCTGTAACGAAGGAGACTAAAGGGAATCAGAAGTGTTGAAATTCAGAGAGAAAATTAGCAAAGAGATCTGCGCTCTGTGGTGGTCTTCTGACCCATTTGTAATGAAGCCTGAGACACCTGAACACTTTCACTAAACACTTTCACAACACTGAACACTAAAGTGTATGTCTCATCCTCTGTAATTACTGTTTTTCGTCACAATATAACTTTAGTTGCTCATTTAGCTCGTGTCAGAAGTCTGTGCCATAGATGTGCAATTATGCTTCTGAGTTGTGCAGGTGTCATGTGATGTCACTTGAAAGCGTTTTACCATTCTGCTTATAAAAACACAACCCTGGGGAAACGGATATGGTGTGTATAGTAAGGCAGTGCTGAAGATGAACGTATTCACGTCAGGAAATGCTCATTATTTCAGAGGGTTAAGGTGGTATCTGCTGTTTTCATAGGGCCCTCTTGTGTACATACATGGATAATCTCTGATAGCATAGCGGAGCCCACCTCATTGATGGTGCCGGACAGAACTGCCCGACAGATGCACGGCACCATGGCTATGTGTGACAAGGAGTGCTTGGTCGCATGGTCCTTACCTGTTGCTGACATTTTCTGTTTCTAAGCTGGATCTAGGTCTATGCTATTTCAGAAAAAAAATTGGGTTTGATCAGTTTGAATATCCGAAGGAACAGTAGCCTGTTCGAAAGGAGGGGAGTATGAGTATGCAGCTGGGGAAGAAGGAAGGGACAGAGCTGCTACTTTTGATGGCCGCACAGACTTACAGGCCTGAGTGGACTTGCATTTATTGCGAGACCTCAGCTATTTGTTGTGAAAATTAAACAAGATGGGAGAGCGTTGGAGGGGAACGGATAGTCTCATACATAAGGCAGACGAGTGTTGCCTACATTGTTTTCTTCATATGGGACCTTGCTTCAGAAAAAAGGGTACACCTTTTCATGGGAGGCTGATAGTTAGCTGTTACCTTACCTTGCATCTGGATCCTGATGTAGAAACACTCAGCATTTAAATCACAATAAGCTACTAGGAGTTCTGCTCTAGCAGTAGGAAATGTGGGATAATATTCCATCCTCCAAAATAAGGTAGCCAAGTGGGTGTCATTTGCTTGAATCTTTGTTCTTCTTTTCCCAACTTTTAAATAGGAAGAATGCTTTTACGAGATAAGGGAAGACTATGGAATATGTTTTCATTTAAAGCACTCCATTACAACAGTGTGGTCCCCTGTTTAAAACAAAAACAAAACCAAAACAAAACTACAAAAAGGTAGATTTATCTTCTGAACAGGACTTGAGTGTTGTATAATAAACAAGGTTTAGACAAAGATCAGCACAGGAAAGACATGGACCTGTTAGAGCAGGTCCAGATGAGAGCCACCAAAATGCTCAGAGGGATGGAACCCCTCTCCTTTGAGTACAGGCTGAGAGAGTTGGGGGTGTGCAGCCTGGAGAAGAGAAGGCTCCAGGGAGATCTTCTTGCAGCCTTCCAGTACTTAAAGGGAGCTTCTAAGAAAGATGGGGACAAACTTTTTATCAGGGCCTGTAGCAATAGGACAAGGGGTAACGGTTTTAAACTAAAAGAGGGTGGATAGAAGGAAGAAATTTTTTATGATGAGAGTGGTGAAACCCTGGCACAGGTTGCCCAGAGAGGTGGTAGCTGCCCCATCCCTGGAAACCTTCAAGGTCAGGTTGGATGGGGCTCTGAGCAACCTGAGCAGGGACATCTTCAACTAGATCATTGCAGGGGGGTTGGACTAAATGACCTTTAAAGGTCCCTTCCAACCCAAACTATTCTGTGATTCTGTAAAAGAGAACTGAATACAATACTGTGTTCTTGGCTTATTAAGTGAAAACTCTTAAGTACTGCGTAAGACTGGGGCTATCCGCAAAAATGCGGTCACTATCATGCTTACACATTAATTCCTTTGTTTCAAGAGATTGTTTAAGAAATCAGAACTTAATTAAGTCAGAACTTAATTTTTAAGGAATTTGTTTCAGAACACAATGCTTGTCTTTTGCAGTCTAAATAATTTTCCTGTGGTAAAAAACCAAAAATTGTGTGCAGTTTATTTCTCCTTTTAAGAGTGAGATTTGGAAGATCATATGAAAAATTAGTTTGCTATAATTTCTTGAATAGACAAGATGTCAAGCAAACCAGCCTGACTTTTCTGTCCAGCAATTTTGTATATAAAATTCTAGACCTAAAGTGCCATACGACTTTGCAAGCTATTACATATTAGCATATTTAGGATTGCAATCTTATTGAGGGCTTTTTGTTTGTTTCTTTGTGTGGTTGGTTTTTTTAACTAGAATTGGTTCACAGTGTTCTTTGGCAGAAGTTGGTTAATCTGTTCTCCGCAATGCCATGGCATGAAGATACTTGTTTCGTTTGGGGAAAATTATACCATGTTTACGCTTCTGGATCTCCGCTGTCTGTGTAATTCCCTGTTGCTCCAGTTCTTCTGTGATACCTGTCTTGCGGGACATCTAGGCAGAAAGTGGGGTGGCTGAACGGCACCTGAGCATGTGGAGGCTGAGGGGCAGGTGGGAGCTCAGGCTGAAGTACGGGACCTTATGGCTAGAGCACAGCATTGGAGGGTGGGCAACTTTTTTTCCCCATCCTAGTGTATGCTGCCTTTGTTTTTGCCAGCTGATGTGGAAACAGAGTGGCTGCTTTGGTGGTGGCAGCAGGGGCCAGAGCAGCCCCATGTGGCTCTAAGCCATCTGGCAGGCCGTGGCTCTGGAGAACGGCATTGCTTCTAAAGACTGTGGTTAAGGGAGAGGTTGTCTGCTTAAAATTAAATTGCTGAACTGACCTCGAGGGCTTGAGCTCATGTAAATTTATTCTGAGATTTCACATGCCTAACGTATTTTGGAAAGAAAGCCTCTTAAAAAAAAAAATAAATACTTTTATCAGAATAAAGCTCTTATTGCCAAGGAACTTTGAACCAATGAATTATCAGCTATTTTTATTCGTGAGTTGGATTTTTATAAAACCAAATTATGTCAATTAATTGTATCTTAAAATGTGGAAGTGTTGTGCAGAGTTTCACTTTTAAAGTTTTCTTGTTTTCAGAAACAAGACACTGGACAGATTTTGTTGGATATGACCTATAACCAGTTGGGTGTGATGGAGAAGGAATATTTTGGTTTACAGCAAAATGAAACTTCAGTAGACTCACCTGTAAGTATAGTAAATAATAAATGTGTGTGCATGTATATGTGTGTACACATATACACACTTATATGCATACACATGTATATATACACACATATACATGCACACACACATAAATAAATGGTATTTATTTGTAAATATTTTTAATCCATCTAATAGTTTTTCGTTTCACAGCGATGGCTTGAACCAAACAAACCTATTAGAAAACAGTTAAAAGGTAAGACTTGTTTTTAATATCTTGATTGTAAGTGTGTAGTCTTGCTTTTCTGTGTTCTTATGACTAGAATAAATATGGTTCTTGTAAATTAGTGCATCCAGATGGTAGATTTTCTTTAACAGTAAGTCTTATCTCTGCCAGTCTCTTCAGCAGAGCTTTCTACATCTCTTACTGCTACCAGAGTGCTAATAAGGTAGGTTAGGTCACTAACTTTGAATCTCTAGTAACATCTAAACCTGGCTTCTGAGCAGGTTCATGGCTGTGAAAGCAGTATTCATATCATGGTGCCAGTAAAGTCTCCTGGTAGGGATGATAAAGAGGAGGGGTTTTGATCAAGGGAAGTGGAGCCAGTTTCATGCATAGGTTCTGGTGTTTTCTTGTCTCAAGTAGAATAAGGAAAAAAAAATTACGCTTGTTTTTATTAAAAAAACAACCAAACAAAAAACCAACACCACACACTTCCAAGTGCATGTGTTGTTCTAGTATGTCTCGTTTACAAACAGCTTTGAGTAACACAGAATGTGTAGGAAGAAGGACAGGCTGGCCAGCATGAGCTTTCCAGATAGCAGCTTAGGAAGACTGAGTGACATTGTCCTATTTTGTGCTGTGAAACTTGAGTTAAGTTTTCCCGCTCTTACTTCTACCATATGCTGTAGATTGTGTATGAATTGAAATAAAAATGCATGAAGTTTACATGGTGACCTTCTGTTAACTTCTTGTATTTATATGTAAGATAGAATTGAGCATTATCCCAATTGAGACACCTCAAATACATTTGCTGCTTTTTTCTCTTCTTATACCCGTGAGACAAAGATAACTAAATAATGCCTTTTATGTAAAGTAGCATATATGAAATACTTTAAATGAAAGCATCACAATATTTGAGAGTATTTTCTTCTCACAGTTGGTGTTGGGGGGGGATCAGGAGAGACTTCTAGCAGTTTCTTTTAGTTTCATGAGAAAAATGCATGAGATTTCTATGTGGTGGTTCATGTAATTTTTCTATAAATATAGAAATAAAAACCTTGGGTTCTTACTTTTTTAAACAAAAAAAAATGATTTGCTTTTCTAAAACATTGCAGGAGGTTTTCCCTGCACCCTTCGTTTTCGTGTAAGGTTTTTTATACCTGATCCTAACACACTTCAGCAAGAACAAACCAGGTAACTACTGTTTGATTTTTGCTTCCATGAACTAAGAATGTGTAAAGCCCTCCTTTCCTGCTTCCACAGCTTGGCAAACTATGCTTTATTAGGTAGATAACTTTTTATAACTGTCTGTATTAAATGTGTTTGGAATTGACAGCTTGATGCGATGCTCATAATGAATGGTTTCTGCTATATGCAGCCTACAACTCCAAAATATAGCCAGAGTATAAGCTAGTGCAAAGATGGAAGTTGGTTTATTTGCACCTTGGATTCCTTTTTTTTTTTGAGCCTTTTGTCACTTGAAGTACTTGCCTATTGCATTTTTTCTCCTTTTCTGATTCCTTAATCAGATGCAATGATTGAAAAATAGGGAAGTTCAATTATTAAGCTGTCTGCATACCCTAAGTCTGTGTTAGAAGTCAACACTGAGTCAGTTTTGAACATGTGTAGTAGATTTAATGCCGAGGGCGTGGGAGGGTGGGGTGTATTTTGTTTCAGGAAGAACAGATAACAGTTCTTGTTTTCTAGTTTTCCCATTACTTGTAACATGCAAAGATCTATAACACTTCAGTCAAAATTTAAAATTTTCTTTTTTAACCTATCTCTTAAGTTTTTGGGGTGGTGGGGTACCTGAATTATAAGCAATTTTCAGTTAACTTGTTACAAGGCTTTAATGGAAAAATTGTTTTGTTTAGTGCATATGCTTTGGAATTTAGAATTCACAGCACCCATTAATCTGGCATTTTTATAACATTTTCATTGTTCGTTAATTTCAGTTTATTTGAGAAGCTAAATAGTACAGCATGTTACATGATATTTCTTGTAGAAAACTAACATATTGACCTGTTTCAGTATTTGCTAATCCTGCAGTTGTAAACCGTTCTGCAGTTTTAAACTGAAATTACTCGAAGACCTGCGCTTTATGGTTCTTCACATGCCAACTCTCCAGTATCATTATAAAGTAACATTGTCAAACACACTAGTAAGAGCAAGACTGAAGTGCTCTTGGAGAATTGTTTAAGAGCTTTTTGTCAGCATATGCTACTTGAGAAATGTCTCTTCCTCCATTGAGTAGTTCCAACATACACTATTACAGTTTGGGGTTGTTTTCCTGGGGTGGGGGAGTGGTGGTGGTGTTTTTTTGGTTTGTCTTTTTTTTAAATAGTTACATCCAAGATGAATATTCCTGAGAGAAAGAGAGACCAATTCTGTAACGGTTTGTTTTTTGTAATGTTAGTTGTGGCATTAATAATGTGGTCCTGGAGTTGTAGTACAGACTGCCACAGATCTTTAAAACTATTGTGGGACTGAGTGGGTGTACGATTGCATATTTGTAAATGCCGATAAGCTTTATTCATCTGTTTATATAGTTTGCCAGGAAATCTAATAAAACAAAACTAATATATGTAACAGTTTAAACCATACTATTTAAATGTGACAATGAATGTTTATTGGGTTGTTTTTTTTTTAATTTCTAGGCACTTGTTCTTCCTGCAGTTGAAGACTGATATTGTGGAAGGAAGGTAATAAGAAGAATCTTCAATTTCTCTACAATTCTGTTTTAAAATAAAATTAAAAAAAAACCCACAAAACTTTCCTGAGGATATTGTTGCTATAAAAATGTACTTTGTGAAATATTGCTTTAAGAGAAAATCAAATTGCTAGGAAACCTGGCAAATTTTCACATAGCTCACTTATTAAGAACAGTTCAGAAGTCTGTTGCGAATGAGCTGTAGGCAATGCCGTGTGTCTGCAAGTACAATTTCAACCTGAGTGAGCTTTATGCAAGGCATGGTGTGCCAGGCATGGTGTTCCAAACGTGGGGGACCCTCTGTCTAGTGTGGTAGTCAGGAGTAGCAAAGGGCAGTTCATGCTATCGTTTCTCACGATTTCAGGGTTATATTCCCTATATGGTGGTCATATACCTCATGGGTCCTTTGCCTGCTATTCCTGTGTGTTTGTGCATTTTAAAAAAAGAGGAAGAAGGTAGTCCGAGTATTTGTTTTCAAATGTAAATTGCCTTTAGGTGTTGGGTTTTTTTTTCTGTGGAGTCAGTCTTGGTGATGAAATCAGAGCTGTCTTGGTGTTTGGCATTTGGCTAATTTTAGGGTTTCTGTTTAGTTTTAAATACACCAGATGGCAGCTATTAAAATAATGTACAGAGCCCCATAAAAATCCCTTCTCATTTTGCTTTCCCAAATAAACATCCAGCAAGAATACGAGCATGTCCTTTCAGGACTAGTTCCTTCCATTCACTTAAAAAGCTGTTACACAGCAACTAGCTTTTAATGTCCAGTCCTACTGTGCTTTGTCAATCAAACTTTGTAAGAAAAAATCAGATACTCTTTGAAGATAAATGAGTCTTCACATACTGAATTAATTGCAGAGACATTGTTAACAACACATTTATACAGTCTATGTCTAAATAAAAATATTTTCCCCCCTTTCCAGGTTGTCATGCCCCATTAATTCTGCTGTTGTCCTGGCATCATATGCAGTACAATGTAAGTAATAACCAATCATTATTTTGTTAATAAATATATTTGACTGACTACTTTCTCTGCTGTTTAGCACTTGAAAAATAAGGAAAGATTTCTTTATCTATTTGTGCAGAATATTCACAATGCTGCAGGCGGCGCTTTGTAAATACGCTGCAGGTTATTAAAGCAGCCTTCAGACAGCCTAAATAGAAAAAGCATACTGGTTAGGTCTGTCAAAAAAAAAGTTGATACAAGAATAACATTGTTCTTATTTATCTGTGCTTGTCAAAAAAGCTGACAAAAAAGACAGGTTTTCATTGTCATTGGAAACAAAAAAATGAAACATATTGTGTTACAATAGCTTGTGCTTGTACTGCTGACAAAAAAGACAGGTTTTCATTGTCATTGTCATTGGAAACAAAAAAATGAAACCTATTATGTTACAATAGCTACAGGAAAGCATTCTAGGGAAATAAGAGATCATCTAGAGAACAGTTAAGGGGAAAGTAAACTCATGATTGAGAAACTCCAATGTTCTTATGTAACATTTTATTCAGGGAACTTGATTTGTTAGATACGTAAAACTGTCTGGCACTTTGGAATAAGTTTAAGGTGACTTTACGTACAACAACTTATATCCTTCTCGTCTGCCTGCAACTGGCAAAAAGAAATTCTAAGGTTCATATTAGAAAAACATCTCTGTAGGAAAACCAAAGTGGAGCCTGATCCTATGCCTTACAGGCATACTAAACATATAGTAAAAAACAGCTGGAGGAAGACCTTTCTTATTAAACAGAAAAATGGGGATTTAGTGGTTGAGAGTTTAGTGGGGTTTGTATATTTGTAAAAATGATTGTCAGGGGAAAGCATACTAGAATAGTTTTGTAATTATTTGGCTGATGTATATTTATCCCATTTCTTTATGGAAAGGTTAGCAAGGTCTGCAGAAATGATTGAAGTAATTTTTGCTTGAAGTAAGGACCAAGGTACATAATTAAAATACGTTTTTCAAAGGAGAAAATTATGAACTGCTGGTATCTGTGAACATCCCAAGTGTCTATGAAACATTCACTTTTATGTTTAAGTATATCATATGTTTCGCCCTCTTATTAAATGGAACTTTAACCACATTCAAGCTTAGTTAGGAAGGGTTGAAACCAGAACAAGTTTCCCATAGTAGGTGCGAGTCCCAGTTTTGTTGCCAAAGGAAATGCATCTTTGCTCCTGTATCTCTGGGGCACAGTAGGGCACTTGAAGGCTGAGACACTCTGAACCTTCAGGTTCATTGCTAAATGCAGTGTTGATGACCCAATTGTGCTAAAGCACAAAAATGTCAAGGTTCACTGAAGAATGCAAATATTTTATCACAAAGTCAGGCTTAACATGATTTTAAAAATTAATTATGCCACAAGTAGCGTACCCCAAATCTCAGATTAATTCCTGTTTCCCCTTCAATTTTATGACCTTTCCCTTTTTAGTGCTTTGGATACCTACTACTGCAGTTATTTGTACCAGAGGAGAAGAATAGAACGTCAACAAAGATTGTGGAAGGGTGCTAGTGTATTTTCATCATTCTCTTTCCTGGTGGATTATGGAATTTCCCATGCAGCTCTTTGCCTGTTTTTTCTAATTCATGATAGTGCTATTATTACCGGGGGCGGGGTGTGTGTTTGGGTTTTTATTTGAAGAAAACACCTTTCTTTTTTGCTAGCTGATGGCCTTTCTGTTGCTGTTTGTATGATACCTATATTTATTCTCTGCATTGGCAAAGAATGAAACATTTAGTAGAAAGACTAATTCCCTTAAAGGAAGATAAAAAGTTTTTGTTTTGCTACCAGGTTGTTGCCATTCACCTAAAGATGATGGTATAGGAAAGCCTTCTGAACTCTGAGTGTGTAGGTCTCCTTATCTAGTCATGTTTGCTAGGATTCTTGTCAACTTAAATTGTTTTAAACAGTTTTCTTTTGGTTTTTAAATTTCCAATTATTAAGGAGAGTTGAAGTTCTTGGATGGGAGGTATCTGCTTATTAAAAAGACATTGTCTGAAGTTGCCAAGGATCGGTTCTACCTGGGCTGTTTCTTATTACTGCCGCTTCTTGGTGGTTTTCAGACTGCTCTCTCCTTCTGTAACTACCCTCATATGCAGAAGGGGAAATCATCATTGTCTGACAACCTTATGGTTATTTATTTATTTAAAAGGTGGAGCTGTTGTCACTGGCGGGAGGACTGAGGCAGATGTCTTTCATTGTACATGGAGTCTGATGTTTGCTATTTCTGCTCTTGCTTTTTAACGATGCTTTTCGCTTATGGCACTTGTATGGTTGACCTTTACAGGCTTTGGATTTTGCAAAGGGACAGTTGGTGGTGCTGCCTGTTGTGCTGCTGGCGCGCTGCTTCTCTTTGCACAGGTGTTTGGGTTCAGCACTGCTGTGCTGAAATAAGGTCTGACATGTTCCTCTGCCTTGTCACGGCACACCCTGTGTTGTCTGGTGGTGCTAAGTTACAGGGGAATACAAGTGGGTGTGAATACTGTGTCCAAATAGCGTGTGACTAAACTTGATTACGAATACATTTCAGACACTTGAAGAGTAAGTTGTTTATTATCAGTAAATGTGCTTTGTGACAGAAATGATCAGTGGATTTTGAAATCCTTTTTTAAGGAGAACTTATTAAGGAGCAATCCAAATAATTTCAAAATTGTTAAGTCTGAAGGATATTCTCCTACTGAAAAAACAATCTAACGATAAATCATACATCTTATTTTTTACTAGTGTAAAACAGGAACGTTGTACAGCTTATAAAATTATGAGACCTATGCAGTGTGTGTGTTGTTTTTTTTGTTTAAAATATCACAAAGCTGATTTAGCACCGTTTGTTTTTTACCACTTTGTCTAGTAGGTTCCCATTTCCAGAACAGTATTTAAATGACTAACTATTGGTATGTAAGAAGTCCCATGGGTTTGGTGGGAATATGCTTTTATGTGCGTAAATCCTTTGCTGGGTTGGGACTTGAATCTAAAGCAGAGCAACAAAGCCAACAAAAGATGTTACGAATACTTCTAAGCTTTCTTTTTCCTGAGCATCGGTTGCTCAGTGATTCATTATGACTGGGGTGTTTCCTCTCATCTCCTGTGATATTGTTCCCCCATCAGCTCTGCTTTGAGAACCAGGAGGTTTCTCTAGCATTCTGCTATCTGTCTTTGGGAGTTTGTTCAGGAAGGGGTTGACTGATTGCTCGGGATTCAAATGGACTTTAACGTGTTCTAAGAAAAGGAAGGCTGGCGAGGGTGAGGGTTCAAGGAAGTTTGAGCTTAGTGTGCAAGTCCCTCAGGAACTAGACGTAAGAGTTTGTTAGAATTTTGGGAATGCCAGAAGGCTGAGGTCTCAGAGGAGGAGGTGGGCTGTGAGATTTACAGGAACATCAACAGCAACTCCGCAGTGAGAGTTGCACCACATAATTCCCCATCAACTTTCTTCTTGCCTGACTCTTAACTTGCTTTCATTTTGCCCCTCTCTCTTATTATAGCAATTACATTGAAACCTCAGACTTCCTAATTTACGGAGACCTGCCTCTCTTTTCATAGCTAGCATTTGGGGATTTTTCTCCCCAGATGTGTGAGCTCCCCGCCTATGCTTTTTCTGAAGAGAAATAGTGTTCAGAAGAGCATCATGTAAGTGGAGAGATTTGCTCTGAGGTCAGTCATGTTCCTGCTACTTTCCAGGGCACCTGTAGCCCTTGTGCCCCAGAATCCAAATCAGACTGGATGAAGAAAGAGAACTTTGACCTGAATTTCCAGTGTTTGAAATTATTTACCAGTTGTGTTGAGTAGTCTGAGGATTGTGTGCATGTCCCATCTGTTCTTTTGAAGTCTGCAGCAATGCTGTTCACTCACAGGTACCTTTCATCGTGTCTCATGGTACCTGTCATCAGCAGTACTGGAGTGTTATCTGTGTGGTGGTAATGAAACTCCCAATAAAGGATCTGTGTGGAGAGATCAATTGAAATACACACCCATTCTCTTCCACATGGTTCACTGTGGTCTAGATTGCTGCTCTTGAGCTTGCTAGCATCTCTTTGTACAACAGCTCTTCTAAAACTGTCCCGATAGTTTATATACAGTAGCTCTCCAGCTGTTTTGGATTGTTTTCCCTTAATTATATTTTACAGTTGTGCTAGGCAATACAGAGGCCTATGAGGTCAGGATATCATTACTTTAAGTATTGTTTGCCTGGTGTTCTTCCACTATGCCACAAATATTTTTTTTAATATGTAACACGTCAAAACAAAGTGCAATGCTGTAATCTCTGGAGTGGAGAACACCAGATTGGGATATTGGCCGATACAGTAGCTGAAGGAGCTGACTTTCTACAGTGCCTTATAGACTTGGTACCGTTCTTCTGTATTTTTAACGTGGATGAACCTTTTAAATTTTTTTGTGTAACATCACTAAAAAGGAGAGAAGAACAGTTATGCAAGGTCAAGGTCTGCGCAGTACAGTATTATACTCATGATAACGAGTAGTGGTGAATGCTGAGAGACAACATATATGACAGAAGATTAGAGTAGTTTTGAGATGCATTAGTTCTGCAAAACCTCTTAATGTTTTGGGAGTACTGATAACTCTTCCCTTAAGTCTTTTATCCCCATACTTTTTCAAAATGAATACTCTTTGTACTTAGGATTGTGCTTTGCTTTTCTCAATAGTTTTTCTGATTGTGACTGTATGTTTTTTGAAGTACATGCTGTATTTGAGATGCAGAAATAGCAACTCAGTATAATTTACATTTTCTACTTTGTTTCTTCCTTTTCATTGTGATGTTGTTGTTGAACTGTGGCTGCGTTTTGAGCTGCTGATTTTTAATTTTTTTTAAATAAAAGATGTTACAGTGACTGATTCATTTTTCATTCTGGAATGGTAATAGATAACTTGGAGACCACCATTGTGTATGTACAGTTTGCAATTTTTTTTCTACAGATGTTCCTTTGTTTTTATTAATGCCCAATTTCTCATTCTGTCTTATCACAAAGTGACCAGCTGTTGTAAGTGGTCATAACTGATTCTATGATAGCTATTTACAGTCATCTCCAGACTGAACCCCTTTTTTTAAGGGCTCTTGAGCAAGAAGCATTATTTCCTTTTACAAAACAGGTTAGTTTATCCACATGATAGCTAGTTCTACTTGTCCAGTAGGGACATCATGCTTACTTACTCAGTGGTTGAATAGGTTAGATTTCATGCTCTCATCCCTATTGGGATACAGGTTCCTCTTGTTGAAACACCTTTCCTTCTCTCAACATCCTCATATGTGAGGGTTTTGGTCCTTTTTGGAGTCTCTCTGATAACCATTTTCAACATGGCGTGTTTAATCTCTGCATCTACATGGATTTTGCTTATTTCAGTGTTCTTTTTTAGTCTCTTTTTAATGTGTCTACATTTTTATGTTGGTTCTTTGAAACTGAATTCTGCTGTAGTGGATTATTTTCTGATTTTCAGGATATAGAAATATTATAGAAATATTTCTATATTTCAGAAGCATTTTCATACCTGAATACTTTACAGTTACTGTTGAGAAACAGTATCTGCTCTAGTTCATGCTATGCAGTGCATCATCTTTCTTCTGTTCTCTATTTGTGCCAAGAAGCGATTACTTAAAATGTCTAAACTGATTGAACTGTACAGATTAGGAAGTATCGTTTCTTTTTGTACCTCAGTGTTCATCTGAAGATCAATTTATCATTAGCTTTTAATATTATATTTCACTCTCATTTCAGCATATCAGTCATTATTACTGTCCTAATTTGGAGGCCAGTCATGTGACCCTAACTATATTTTAATCCTGGATTGCAATTTTCTACCTGAGGATTTTTACTCCTTGATAAAAGTCAAATTAGTGTTATAACTTGTATGCTAGACTCGTCCCGTTGTTTGGTTATTTTCTGTTCCACTGGGAACCTGATCTACTTATGTAATTATCCTCTTCTAAAACCAGGCAACTGTGTTCACTTCTGTGTTTCATTCATGTCGCCTAAAATATTCAACCCTGCAAAAAGTTATGAATTCAATATGAAACTGCTTGATTTTTTTTCCGGTACACTTCTCAGATCTTTAAAAAGTTGATATTAAACCTGTTTTTAAGGACTAGCTTTTGTAGGCATTCCTTTGGACCAAAATGTCCATGTTATCTGTAACTGATTTCCCATCAAGCTTAGCCAATGAGCCATTCATACATTTGCCGTCTGACATGGGTAGTTACTTGGAATGCCCATATGTAGAAATAGGTTCTGTTGCTATTACTTTGCAAATTTTTTTATTACTGTTTACAACAAAACTCTCTAGAATTAGAGACCAACTTTTCTTCTGTACCTTGAAGGTTATCACACCGATGGGAAATAGATGTCGATCACTCTTTAAGTTTTATATAAAGCTAAAGGCTTACCTTTTCTACTATTATGTTTTCTGGGGCTGCCTGTGGAAATCGGGCCAGATTGAAATGCTGGTGTTTTGGTACTGTTAGCATTCAAAAACAATAAAAAAATTAATTTCTAAAACTGGAACCAAACAAGTCATTATCTTGGTCATGTATCAGAAAGCTCGGATGTTATAACTTCATGTAAGTAAGAACCACAGACAAATTTAGCTTGGAAGGGGCTTCTTCAAAGTCAGATCAGGTTGCTCAGGGCCTTTCCAGTTCTGTTTTGCATTTCCAATGCTGAAATTTCTGTTCTCTGTCAACTTTTTGATCTGCAACTCAAAGAAGAGTTTGGCTCTGTCTTTCTTGCAGCCTCCCTTTGCGGTAGTGGAAGACAGAAATAAGATCAGTGCTGCTTTACCTTAATACCATAGTCTGACTGACCAACGGTTTATTGGAAGAAACCACCGAATGAATGAAGCCTCAGTAATTACTATAAGAGTTGTTGGCATCAGTGGCCTTTTTGTTGCTTCTGTATGTGTCAGATCTTCCCCGTATAAAGCTCTCTTCTTCCCCACCCCGCCCCGCCTTGGTACAGCAATTTATCTGGTACTCGAGCTTCTCTTTCTAGGCAAGACACATGTGTACCCGTAGAATTCCTATTGAAATCTACCAGCACTACATAAATACACTTATTCCTGGTCTTCCCTTCCTCTGTATCTGAATCTTAAAAATGTGTAACTTTTTTTTTCATTTTAGTTAGTTCTTTTCTGTGACGCCTTCCTGCACAAAAGTTTTTCTGCTGCCAGGAGAAAGAGACAAAATATACATACCCACCACATTGTTCTAACTGAAAAATCCTTTTTACAAAGTCTGAAGGAAAGATGGCTTGTTTAGGCTTCAATAAGTCATAGGCAGTTTATATCCTGTGTAAACATTTATGATCTCAAGATTTTTATTTGTTTTCAAGTGTTTGTAAATTCTTACTGTATTGTATTACTTCAGCTTGTACAACTACTGTTTTGGTAGGTCAACATGGAACTTCTTAATCCATGGAAAATCATTCTGTGGCTACTTGGCTATTGCATTATTCTTTTACTAAGAGTTATAAAGTAAATGTCCTCTTTTTATTGACTATTGCCTTTTAAATGAATGGTCCAGCACGTTCTCTTCTTTGAAGTCTTTCATATTAGATATAGAACTCTAAAATACGAGAATATGATATTCCAATAACTGACTTTTTTTTTTAATTCTTCCTTGGTTCTATTTTCTTTCATTTTACTCTTATTATAACTGGGAAAGAATATAATTAAAGAGCAACGATTTGCTAGACTGAAGAAAGGTAAAAATATGCTTTTTTTTAATTTTCTGTAACTTTATGCTCACTGAGTCGGTATCTGGCTCGTGATCAGAGCAGAAGCTATGCTAGGAGGAACTCAGATTAGAAATAGGTCTTTAATATTTCCTGCCCCTCTGCTTTCTTCTGGAGAAAACCAGTAAAGAGGTAGAAACTTCATGGGTTTTTCTTCTTACTGAGGTCTTGATATGCCCTAACTTTTGTTTTCCTACTTGGATAATTAAAACTTGCACAAGATCATTAGTCTTTCAAGATGTCTACTAATCAGCATTTATAGTTTCTCTTTAACTGTGACGGTTGGCTGGGGAGTTGGAGAAGCAAGTAGTACTCTGAACTGCTCCCCTTGTTGACATGACCTCAGGTAGAAGGAAGAGGAAGAAAGACCAGAGCAACCTCCATATTTGGCAAATGAGCAGGAAGACTCTCTCTTGTAATGCATGAAGGAACAGCAGTTACCCTCTTTAGAGAAGGTAAAACTACAGTAAAAAATATTTTTACCTAAAGCAAATAAAATGAAAGTGGACAATTACATTGTCTTATTCCTGGCAATCTGGCCTCTTCCCATTGACAAGAATGTAATTCAAGCTAGTTGCAACAAACCTTAAAAATGTAGACTGTGTTTCTTAAAAAAAGATGGGTTGTGTTAATGGCTAAAAAAGTCCTCAGTCAACTACTGTCATCTGTGAAATTGTGTGTTTTATTTTTACACTGTTATTAACCTACCTACCTTGTTCAAAAAGTTTTTATTTTTTGTTTTTATTGTTATTGCCTTAGTCTTGGCAGCGACTTGGACTTTTGTTAATATATAGGTATTCCTAAAAATTATTTCAGTTTCTTGTTATACTTCTGGATCTTCTGTCTTGTTTTATTTTGGTTTTGTTTTCTTCTTGAGATGTAGTATTTGACAGAAATATATGTTCAAATATGTGTTTTGGTTCTAATGGTAAATATTTAGTCTTTCGCCAGCAGTTTTGCTACCCAATTTAAAATTCAGGCTACCTTTAAAAAGAAAGGGCTAAGCATTACAGGAACATCTGCATTCAAAATAAATTACCTACTGTTTATCATTCCACCTTCTTTTTTACACAAATATTTCCCTTGATGCTGACAATTAGGTGTGCAACTATATTAGCTTCTGAGCGCATTTGCCTGGGAATTGTTTTTTATCACAGTGACTCCATTTTGTAGGCCATAGAAATCATGCTTTCTGAATATGTGAGTGGCAAATATTAGTTAGCCCCAGCATTACAGATACTCCCTAGTTATTGTAGCTGTAAGTTATTTCTGAAGTCCACAACTTCCCCCTGGCTCCCCACCAACCTGAGTCATTTAAATCACTCTTTTATGCTTTGCATTTTCTGGAAAATAATGGTAATAGTATTGTTCCTAAAAGTATGATCTTTAACTTTGATTTAGTTGAGGGGCTTTCTATGCTGAATTGTTTGCAGTCTCTACAAGCACTTTATTTTGAGTTAATTTACAAGAAATACAAGTAACTTCTGTGAAGCTTTAATGTTCTATAATAACTCTTTTACGCTCCTTAGGGAGAAAGCATATTACTACAGGTACTAGTGATTTACTTGAACAGACCATCCTTTTTTGGGTTTAATGTCTTCAACTAATTTATGAAAACACAGATTTGAATTTGTGAATGAAATACACAGTTTGAATTACTTGCTTAATTGAAACTAGGTAAATTTGTGGCAAACAGGCAAGTACTTTATTTGAAGCAACCTCCCCGCTGCCCGAAATCTTGTATCTTTATAACAATTAAAAGATTTGTGCATGTTTTGCAGGATATAAACTTATGCTGACCTAGCTTTTAAAGAAAACTTGCATAGACTGAGGCGATAAACTTATGGTCACTTATACTTTCAATTCTTTTCAGCTACACCACCAACTCTGCATAAGAATTAGTTTTCATCTAGTAACTTTTGGGGGGTTTTTTGTTTGTTGGTTGGGGATTTTTTTTAGTTTATTTGGCTGTAAACACATATTTACTTTTGGTAGCATCTTGGTAGGATAGAGCCACAGTTCGTAGTTTGAAAAATTTTTACCTTAGAGTCTGAAGAGTAGATGCTTTGTAAGTGACAGATCTTGTTGAAGACTTCTTATATGTTATAGTCAAGTAAATGTATATCAAATTGATTTCATTTGCTGTCTCTTACTGAAGCAATATGGTTTCCTCGGATGTCACAGTACTGCATGTCTGTGCTGACATGGCATGTAATGCCTGTCTGGTGGTGTTACAGCTTGTGATGCAGAAGTGGGGCTATATAAGTAACTAAAGGATTGAGTCATTCAGTGCCTGAGATTATAGTTACGGTAAGCGTATTTTGAAAAAAAATCTTTCTTCACTGATGTCATAGAATGTCATACAGTGTTCAACACTGCTTGTCTGTTGGGAAATAATTACTAATTCCTGCACTTCCCCATATGTGTACGTGTTAATGAGGAGAAGGAATTCCTTCTAAATAATAATCAATTGACTATGAAAACTTTATGTATATGTTTCTTGTTTCCTAACAGCACAACTTGGAGACTATAACGCTTCAGTACATCATTCAGGATACCTGTCAAATTACAACTTTATACCAGAGCAGAACAAAGATTTTCTTACCAAAGTAGAATCACTACATGAGCAACACAGGTAACATTACTTTTAGTTCTCTGTCACCTCTTGAGTTTTTAAAGGAAAAAAAAGATGCCAAAAGGAAGATTTAAGTTCTTATTAGTTTCAGTACAACAGTTTTATTTCATATAGCTTCTGTTAAATGAAATATATGGTTTTATCATGTAGGTGCTAGACTAATCATATTCAGAGTATGATGCCTATGTGTCAAAATGTTTAAATAAATTTCTAGCTATAACAATCAGTAGATCAATTAGCATTATGCATTATTAATGGCAACCACCTAGAACGCTGTACTAGACGTTTGAGGGGTTTTTTTGATCAGGGACATTTGACCATTTCTCAAATCCTATGTATTTCTTTTGTCTATCAGTAGAGGCGGTGTGTGTGGGGGGAACCAACTGTGAAGTGCTTCAGTCAACATTTGTGCTTTCTCTCCACTCTCCTGAGTGTAATATAAAGGCTACAGCAGATTATCCCAGTCAGTCCGCTGCTAATTATTCTTTCTGACCCTGCTAATTTGTCTCTTGTAAGACTGCAGCTTTAGAATTGTTGGTGTTGATGAGCTACTCACAAGCTGAATGCAAATATGTCAATCTAAGAAATTGTCTGAGCATTTGAGCAAATGAAATCCAAATCTCTATGGTCTTGTTCTCTCTCTCTGTGTCTTTACTGCAGCAGAGCTAGTTCTCCACACTCCTAGTTTCTTTGATTTATATCCTGAAATATCTCCATTTTCATCTCCCCCTGATATTTCTCAATTTTTTTTGTCATCTTTCAGTACTCTCACCTCTCCCTCTTGATTTTTAATTGGTAGTGGGTGTAGTGAGTAGTTCTGCACTTGATGAGTGCTGCCTAGCAGTCCAGAACATGCACATTGCTTTGTCATTTATGGGGCAAAAGAGGGATAACCACTGAACTCTAACTGCAACAATTCCCTCTGCGTAGGTACTCATCTGGACTGCTTTCCTAGCAGTTCATGTTCAGGAACACAACAGCTGAGGCCTCTACTGGAAACTGCAAATTAATTTGGCAGGAGCAGTCTCAGAAGTTTTTAGGGTGGCACTTGTAGACAGGCATGAGTAACTCTACTTTTCTTTAGGAAGCAATCATCTCGGAGACCACTGAGGGAAGATTTTTAAGAGTCTTGAAGTGGTTGGGTTGAACTCATGTATTTAGTGCTATCGTAGATGGAAATATAAAACTGGTTATGTCCTGCAGAGAAAAGACTAGAAGTTACCATTGGTCCAGAAAAAGGTGTGGTGGGGTCTGTTGGAAAAACCCTTTTCCTTTCTGGGTCCTTTCAGTGAAATTTATGCTCTCATTGAGTGTTGATGACTGAGAAGTTTAACTGCTGTATTTGAATTCATGTAAGTGGTGGTAACTGAAATTCTGAATGAAAATACCTGAGTAGACCTAACTGGGAAAAATATTTCTTTATTGTTTTAACACCTTTTTTTTGAAACTTAACTCTTTAGGCCTATTTATTTAGGAGTGCAGGGAGAGGCAGACAAATTATTGTGTATCCTGGCAGTATTTCTTGCATCCCCCTTTGACATTCATAGTGAATACTTATGTCTGAGACATGGTTTTGTCCAGATCAATGCCAGTAACATACTTCACACAAGTGGTTCTGGTGTTCACCAGGCCTTCTGAGAAGGAAAGACAGAAAGGGAGAATTTATCTTTTTAGAGTTTGAGGAGAACAGTGTTGTTTTGGAATGACATTTCTGCTGATCTGGAGTAAATAATATTTGCTGTATATCGTATGGGATATCTGTAAATTTTTATTCCTTTTAAATTGGCATTCTTAGATTACAGGACTGCAAAACCAGCCCTATAAGCATCTATCTTTTTTCATTCTTTAGTGTCTGTCCTTTGGGACACTTTCACAAAGGAAAATTAAGAGGGTGGAATTGCTGAAACACAATACAGACTTGAGAAGCCATGTTACAACTTGTATGTCATAGCTCAGTACAAGTTTTTTTTAGCTACTTTTTATGTTGTTTTGCAAAATCTGAGAAAGTAGTTCTATGAACATGTTCATATCAGGCACTGTTCAGTGGACAGTAAGTAGCTGTTGAGAAAGCAACTGTTGTCATATTGAACTGGTATAGCTTCAGAAATTTTCCTTCTTTGTTCCTCCCTAAATCCATAGAGGGATTTTTCTGTATGTAGTTTGTTCTAACAAGCTTTTCCTACCATTCTTTGCTTAACACATAAGCAGCCTGAGGTCTTAGGATGTGGATATTATCCAAATTGGTAATGTTTTTGTAGTGCTTGCTAGATCTAGCCATCAGTTTGAGGAGAAGGATGCATTTGAAATTTCATATGATGTTTCCTATTCCAGATGATGTTTGTTAGCCATTGGGTATCAACAGCTATAACAATTACGAGACACTAAGACCACTTTCTCTGGCCTGTTTATCTCACCGAGTAACTACCACCTGCTTAAGGATCTCAAGGTTTCATTTCATGTCTAATTGAGTAGGGAGGTGTAACAACAGGAAAAAAAAAACCCTAAGTCTGTGCTGAGATACTTTTTCTTCTTGTCCCTTCAAGACACAAGGGTTGATTGGTCTGGTGTAGATGGTGTATGCAAACTGAGAATTAAAATATCTTGTTGGTATGCAATGGACTTTATCTTTATGAACAAAGATCTTGATCAAAATTTAAAAAATGAAAATAATGTACTCTTGCAAACATTTTCAGCATCCTGTTGTATAATAAAATGGTCAGTTTATGTTTTTTTTTTCCATCTTTCTGACACAGTGAAAGAGATAACGTCTACTAATATTTTTCAAAAGGGAGGTGACAGTAGTCACTGTAGATGTAGATCTGAGTAAGCCATTTATCTCAGGATTGTGAAAAACTGCTCTTTTCTTGTCTTTGCTCTTCTTTCCAAATATTGTGACATCCTCAAGCCATACTGCTGGCAATGGCTTTCCAGTTCAAGGTGAATTTCAGTTTCATGGAGCATGATGTAATATTTCCTAGAGTGGCTGTTTCAGGGCACAGTATTTTGATAGACTGGAGTTTGAAAGGATGGATATTAATTGGAAGTAATAGATGTCCAGCTTTTGAGGTAAAGCCCCTTTTAAAAATGAGAATTACCACCTTTTGTGGAATGCTTTTGTATCTGGAGTTCTTAACACAATGTTATGTCAGCTTTTTACAGGTTGTATTTAATTTGCATTTGATTAATGTAATTTTATGTGTGTCATTTTAGAAGCTCACTTAGCAAAGAGTTGTTTTTACCTGCCCTTAGTTGTAGATATGATAGGATGATATGGGATGCCTTTCCTGCTTCGACGTGTGTAGATACTGCACACATCCCTCAGCCACTGCTCCTGCAGTTACTGGAACACGCTGCAGTGCCCGAGTCACTGCTCTGTGCTGTGAGACCAGGATCACTGTCTGTGATCCATGTGTGGGCACAGCACCATGTCAATAGGCGGTGGCAGATTCCAGGTTAGAGCTGCCGCTGGTCTGATCGGTTCTTGACTGGTCTTGGTCCTGCAGTTGATTGGAAGGAGCTACTTTCGTTATCCTGCCTAAAGGAATCTTGGTTAGGCCACGTTGCAGTCCTCTCAGATGAATAATTAGCAGGCTGCATGGGAGAGCCAGCTAGGTAGGGGTTACTGTTGGATTCTTTGTTTTTTAAAACTCCTAGTAAATTCCACTTAGCCCTTCTGTGAAGATGTATAATCTGATTTTTGAGTTTTTGTTTCTGGAAAAAAAAAGTCTCAGAATCATAGAAGCTTACTAGAAGATAGAGTCCTTGTAAGTCTTGCAGCCCATTTCACGTCTAGCAGCAGGAGAAAAAAGTATTTTAGTACTCATAGTTTTTAGACAAACCTAGATAGCTTTTCCTTGGTGATTTTCATAACTTATTTAATCTTCTTTCTCCCCCTTATTTTTTTAGTACATTCCTGCACACTACTTCCTTCTGAGAGACTAGGCAATATAGAATATTTACAGATACAGCTTCTTGTTAGAAAGGAAGCTTTTATAAGGGAATCGTTTCCTCATCCATTTAAACAAAAGAGATACAAATGATTTTTCTAAAAAGAACTGGTCCAGAATGGCTAAGGTAATAACATTGTGTATCATGTGCTCGATTTTTGTGAGGAGTTTAGGAGGACCTACAGCAGTGAAGAACTTGTGGCACTAGTTAATGAGGTTTGTTTGTCAGACACCGGGCTGTGGGATACTTGTGTTTTTCTGCATTTGGAGTAAATATAATATGTCTTTTATTTTTTCCTATGGTCCATATATATTTCTTTTTCCCCTCTTTTAGTGGCCTCAAGCAATCTGAAGCAGAGTCCTGCTACATAAATATAGCACGAACACTTGAATTCTATGGAGTGGAATTGCACAGTGGTAGAGTATGTTTACATTGTGATTTTTTCACTTGGAAAAAAATTATATACCTTTTTTTTTACATGAACTTAACAGTAAAAACAGTAGAATTTAAGTATTGACTTTATCATGTGTTATTTTTAATTGAAGAGTAGGGTAACTTTTCAATAATTTCTGTGTAACATAGGTGCTGGAATTTAAACCAAATAAGCTAGATCTTCTGGAAAGAGTAATAATGTATTTTTAAGATAAATTGTTTCAATACTGCTATATATTTTACTTAATAATTTTGCTAAAGTTTATGAATGTGTTAGCATGAAAGAAAATTAATGCTGTTTAGTGCTATGATGTAGTTGGCAGGTGTTCTAAGAGTTTACTTTCTCTCTGAATTTCTAACATAGTGTTAAGAATGTAGATTTTTCTTTTATTCCTTTATTCCCTGACTCCAGCCTAAATCTAAGCAGTATTTAACAGTGTGGAAGGTGACCACTTAAAATATATTTGAAGTCTTTCAGATACAGAGTGTGCATTGATAAGAAACATGTCCTAGTATTTCACTGGCTTCTGGGATTTAATTGTTTGATTACACTAGCTGTCTGAGACTAATCCCCAAAATACTATTTTTTTTTAATGCATCCTAGTGTGCAAGTTACTACTTGTGCTTTTATGTAACAGCAAATTATTTTGGCATAAAGCTTGTAGTATAGAAACTTAATGAAGTGTAGTGCAGATGATTGATTTCCTAAAGGAAGTTGACTACTGTTTTTCCTATTTTTTTTTTCTGAGATTTGTTACTAATCCTGACACTGAGAATTCTAATGAAAAAATCATCAATTTCTGTAATGATGGAAGGGATAGAAAAGGACTTTTTTTTATTTCAACATGATGTTTTCTTCTGTTTTTTCTTTATGCTACCACAAATAAGTGAGTGTTGCATTATATTTCTAAGAATCCTTAAAGTACTCCTGTATAAAGCTGCTGTAGTTATATTCATATTCATGAAATAGAATGCTCAAACAGTAGAGGCCTTTTTTAAGGATGGGAAAAAGTACAAAGGAAAGGAAATAATTGAATTGATCAAAATATGAATTGTCTATGCTCCTACCATCTGATATGAGTATCAGGAGAGGCAGCTGTTATGTGACAGCTGTCAAAGGTGGTCAGATATTTTGGTACACGTGCACTGATTGTGGGTAAGTAATCTGATGTATGTGAACAACTTTCTTACGTTTTTGTGTCTTCTGACAATTTAAAGGTGATTACCTTTAAATGTAAATAGACATCTTACTAAATCTGACTTTGGTCATTGTCCATTAGGTCATCTGTCACCTTTCTGCTGTATTGAAGAACTCTTTACTGTCACACTTGAGATTTCCCTATATGCACTTAACTTGATCAGTCTATGCCTTTTAACTTCTGTCGTAGCCTAGGATTTTGATAAGCCAACTGAAGTTCCAAGACTTCCACTATGAGACTATTCTCTTAATATTCATGAGATGCTGTTTCTGAAAGTTTTTCAATTTCCAACATCCTTCCTGAGTTGTAGGCCACCGAACTATATGCAGGATGTCTGCAGTGGTCATACCAGTGCCAAGCAGTGAAGGTAGTTGAGAGTGAGTTCAGACATTTTCAACTAAATGAAGTTTTATTGCAGTGTACTGCGCTGCTCTGTCTGAGTGGAAATACCTTCTGGAGATACCTGCCTAAGGAGTGGTTTGGGGTTTTTTGTGTTTTTTTTTTTTGTTTTTTTTTTGTTTTTTTTTTTTTTTGTTTTGTTTTGTTTTTTGTTTTTTGTTTTTTGTTTTTTGTTGTTTTTTGTTTTTTGTTTTTTGTGGTTTTTTTTGGTTTGGTTTGGTTTGGTTTTGGTTTTGTTTGTTTGTTTTTTCCAGTGCATTGTTACATATTTAATGACCTGGGGCTCACAGGTTGTCAGAATATTAGTCATGAGCCCCTACTCTGCCTGACACCAAACTGTATGATCTGAATCAAATAGAGTACGGATTTGAATCAAAGCCTTCTCTATTCCAGGCTGCTAGGATGCAGAGTGGCTTGCTGCTGTTTCAATCCAAATTAATATTTTTATCACAATTAAATTTCTTGGAAGGATGAAAATATTTGAAATGGTCTGGTTTTTGTAGCACTTGAACTGAATATCCAGACAATTAGAAGCTGCTAGGAAGGAAAAAGAAAACAAAATAGAAAAGGTCATGCCACCTTTTAAATCTGTGTCTTGATATAATTTGAATGTTGAGTTTTGTTCTCCCTTCCTTATCTCAAAGTGGGTAACGGAATAAGAAAAGTACAGAGAAGGATAAGAGTCATGAATGTTTTAAGGAAAAGCCTTCTGTAGCAGGTGAACAGCATGGAGAATGTGAATAATAAACCTTTTTTTTTTTTTTTTTTTGCTTCAGTGGCAAAAGATTTAAGGAGCTTCAGTCTCCCTAGAAAGAGACAGGTTTAAGCAAAAGGAACTTTTTCTATGTGGCTGCAATTGAGCTGTGGGGATTACTGCTGTTTTAATGGATGACCAATGTGAAATAGGTATCAAGAGTAGTTAGGCAGTTCAGTGGAATAATGATTCACTGGAGTCCATTAAACAGACAAAAAGCTTCTGGTCCAGGAGATCCTCTAGCTGTAAATCGCCAGAGGCTGAGAAGGGGGGTTATGAGCAGAGGTGTGATTGGTTGTGTCTGGAGTTTTGTACTTCCAAAACATCGCATACAAGTGCTGTTTGACCGAATGCCATAAGGCAAACCTTTCAACCAACACGTTATTATTGATTATGCTCCTGTAAGAAAAGCGACAGCACTGGATTATATCAGAGTGGACTCTGATAATAAGACAGATTGTCTTCTGGTAGATAGTCTTCCATTCGCTGAGTGCTTTGCCTGTGCTGCAGCAGGCCTGCAGAATAATACCCCTCAACAGTTGGTCTCATTTGGGAGCCCATGTTGGCTGTAAATGACGCTTTGCTGAAGATTGAAACAGTCCATTTCTGAAGCTTGTAGTGAATGTTAAGATACCTCCCCGCCAATATGCTGCTGCTTCACAGAAGCCCAGCTTTGGCAGGGTTGTTTGCCGTGCCTCCTAATATCTTCCCCCCACTTCATACTGCTCTAAATCATCCCTCCAGTTTTGTCAGATCCCAGTGCTTTGAACAGATCTAACAGGAAATAGTTAAACTGTGGCTTTTTGAAAGGCTTCATCTCTCTGGGTCCTTATGATTCAGCTCTTTGCTGCTAAAATAGTCTTAGTCCTCTTAGATTGTGTGTCGCAGAGGAACCAGGTAACACCTGGCTTTAATACTAATGGCCAAAAGAAGCTGGTGCTTCTCTTCTGAGAGTAGGATACTTTTGGATAAAGTTTCTTGAAGAACAGATGAGTATCTAGTTTCCTTAATGTTTTATGGTACAAAGTTAAGCAGAAGTCAGATGTGAGCTTTCTTTTTAGCATGAAACTAAACATGAATTTTCTATTAATGAATTAATATGAGCTCAGTTTTTATCTGCAAACATTTCTGCTTTTCTCTGAGGATAAATGTGAAGTGCTAAAACTGTAATATTCAAAAAATAGTATTAAGAAACTCAAGAGACTGAATTCAATATTTGAAAACTGTATTGAGATTTCTTGAATTCCTAATCTCCTTTTGGCTCTGGAACCACTATCTCATCTGCTCAGTAATTAATCTGATGTTAATTCATCTTTCATTTTTACTCAGAGAGACGAAGATACAAATTTTTTTTGTAGGATCAGTATTTTTTCTATATCTACAAAAATCCAGATGGTAATTGTAAATGAAATCAAATGTGAATCAGTATTTAACTAGCTAGATGCCTGGCATGATTATTTTTATCTTTATACATTTTTTTATGATTATCTCTCTAAAGAAACAAGTAAAAAGAATAGTATATACATGTTATTTCTTAGTTGTGCGATTTAACAGCACAGATGTTTTGAAAGGGAAATAATTGCATGTCTACATAATCTTTTTTTGGGAGACTCTCTTTCTTTATGCTAGTCCAAAAATCTTGTTTTTGGATTTTTTTAAGGTTTAACACAAGAGAATTCATTATAACAAATAGCATGGAAAGCCAGTGTTTTGGACTGGGGTAGAGGGTGGTGGGGAGTGAACTTTGTTCTGACAAAGCTACCAGGGAAAATAGAGTAGTTTAGCCTAATTAATCCCTATCAAGTGTTTACCTAATCCTTTATTTCTGCTAAATCATGGAGGCTTTCAGCTTTTTCTCCTAAAGCTGTTTTTTCTTCACAGTATTGATTTTTTTAAAAGCAAGAACCTGGAGTAAGAGTAAGCTCCCAAGTACTAATAATCAGGTTTCTGCCCTGCTTTAGGTTGGCTCTATCATGGCAGGGGCAGCTAAATTGCCTGCAATTCATCTCCTGAAATACCTCCGTTTTCTCCCCAAGTATTAAAATAAAGGGGTGCAGTTCTGGATTCCTGTAATATACTGGCATAAACTGGCAGTTCAGGAGCTTCTTCTGATGGAGATTCAACCAGGTCCTAACAGCAGGTCTTGGCAAAGTGGGGCAGCGGGTTGCTGAGCATTATTATTAATAATTTCAGCTGATTCTGGGCTACCTTGATGTTAAGTGTATTTGGACTGCTATCTACCTAATGATTTTCTTTTATCCTACTCTCATCTTGTCAGTATTCAGTGTTAATACACTACGTATTAAATAGGTTATGCTCATTCTCTACGAACTGCTGTGGTATTTCACTGGAAGCTTATAAATTGTGTTACGAATTAGGTTCAGCTTCACTCATTCATATACCTGTATCATGCTTCTATTCCACTATTTTCAAAGGATTTATTGTACACTTTCCACAGTATAGTTAGAGCACATGCTATCTGTTCTATTCTTCTATACTTTACTAATACAAAGAAATTGGGATTGGACACACAAGAAAACTGTGTATTCTCTGAGCACAGAGTACCATCTAGAGGAGCAGCTAAGCTACTGAAGGCTTTAAGAGAATCCATTACCCTTCACCATCCTTTACAAAACAGTCTGAAACTACTTTTGAATCAAACCTGATGTTTTAACGAATGGATTCTACACTTACATGTGAATTTATGCATGTGTTCAATTCTGTTTAGAAATTTGTGGAATAATATATTGGTACATGTGGATCATAGAGAAATAGGAACCCAACATTTGTAACTTGGGTAACATTGGTTTGGGTTTAAAAATTGACCATTCAGCATTCTCCCCTGGCCTTTTTTTTTTTTCTTTCTTCTTTTTAACTCAAGTGTTTCTTTATATGTGTTTCCTCTTGAGTATCTCAATACATATAAAGGGTTGTAAATTTATGGATGCATTTTTCCAGGTGAGCATATTAAGCTAATATACAGTTTTTGTTTTAGTTGACAATGGATTCAGTTTAGTGCCTCAAATATTCATGTACACATATATATTCCTCTAGCATACTTTCATATGCAGAACTGTGGGCACCTCCTGCCCAGTCTTTGTTGGTAAGACCTTTTTGGAAAAAATAAGGTCCTTTGTCTTTTTAAACAGCTTAGAATCAGGACATTTGTATTCAGTTCCCAAAATTCTGTGACATTTACCTGACTGATCTTGGGAAGTACTTCAACAGCTTTCCTATGCTTAAATTAATAATGCTGGACTTGAAACTTTAGTCTGATACTGACCTAAAGAATATCTAGTGTAGTAAGATGAACATTACAACTTGTTTTAATGAGTGGAAGTTTATAATACCTAGTAGATAACACTGAAGGAAAGAGATGCAGGATAAAAAAAATCCAAATATGTGATTGAATTTTTGCCTCAGGAGTAGCAATTTAGGTATAGAAAACTTGAAAATGAGTTTATAAGTAGATGAATGGGAATGACACAAATGGTATCTGTGTTCTTACGGTATTTTGCTTTTGCAGGATCTCCATAACCTAGATCTCATGATTGGGATTGCATCTGGTGGAATTGCTGTATATAGAAAACTCATCTGTACAAGCTTCTATCCCTGGTAAAAGCCTTTACTAATTAAGAAATATGTCTGGTCTTTTCAATCTGATTTCCATTTGCTTTAACATTTATTCCAAAGAAGCTTACAATACATAAGCTTGTTCTTTATGGGGTATCATGATATTTCCTTGCGTTGACATAAAAATGAGACCTGTTTCCTAGGCTTTTAATTCTCTAAAACTTTTGGACTCCTTGCACTGTGTGAAGTCTTGGTCAACTTAATTCACATACAAGTCTCAATACATGATTAAGAGGATGCTGTGGTCTTAGAGATTTGCTGCTGTTATACCTAATATGTCTTTTTTTTAAATCGGTATTACTAGTAAAGCTCAACAGCTAATGGTCTGATCATTTTGTTCTGTCATTCAGCAAGAAAATACTTGCTTCTAAGAAAAGAAATGCAAGATGAGTTATTTGGAGTTTCAGAGTTATTTGAAATAGGATAATATAATTTAGACAAATTTTTAAATGTCATCAAACAAGACTATATGATGTTAACAAGTTTTGGAGTCTCCAGGGGAGACAGCTTTGCGTTATTCTATGATACATTAGAATGCATGATAGTGCTGTAGAGAATAATCTCCACGAAGAAGTAAATGTGCATGAATGGTATTAGAAATTAGTTAAGATATAATAATTTATAGTATTTATGGGCTTTGTTATTTATACCACACTAAAAATGATAATATAAATTAGAAATTACATGAAGGCTGGGCCTTTCCTTAAGGTTTTTGGATTGGATCAGGAAGAATTTTTCCCAGTCTTTCTTTTTTAAAATAAGTATGAATTTGTTTTGTATACTTGATAAAGTATATCTTTATCATGTTATGCATAATTCCTTATGTAATTTGAAACAGTTTTTCTGGAGAACTTTTCTTATTTATGACAGAAAAATGCGTTCTAATAGGTTGTACTTGCTTCTTGTTCCTTAATTATATAAAAAGGTACTGCTTATCAATATTCCATAAATACTTGAGTCATTCCATTCTTTCATTATGAACCCAACCTAACAGGTATTTCCTATGGGAAAGCAATAAAATAGGTTTTAGTTTATTTTTAGTGGAATGTACAGCATAAGTCTGGATTTTCCTTTGTTCTTTACAATGAGTTGTCTTTCAACTCACTTGGATATTCTGTAACCATCCTAAAAGTATGTCAATAATGCTGTCATACAGCACAGTGACATCTTGTATTTTTCAATCTCTAATGGACACTAAAGCATAAGAGTTTTATCTTTCATCTTTGTGCCCTGAGCTCTGCCTTTTCATATGTCAGTCTCTCAGCTTCTTTAAACAGCTGCAGGTTTTAAAAACTGCCAACTGGAGGCACGTTTTCTGTCTTCTGCAAGTCTTGATGTGCCAACTTAGTGACCGAAGGTATGAATGGATGATAAGAATCCTGAAAACCATAGCAATGGCATTTTAAAATCCAGGTCTGTATGATTTTTAGCAAAGGGAAAGAAAGCTTTATAGCACACAAGGAATCTACAACTTCCTGTGCTACTTACTTTTACTCTTGGAGAGCACAGAGGAATAAAACACAGATGCTAAATTATTATTTACAAAAATCTATTCTCATTTATGAAAAGAAACGGAGGGAAAAAAAATACCCCACTGATTTTTCCTTTCAAATTATTTCCACTCTAAAAGATGAGGTTTAGGCAGCAATATTTTTCAGCTGACAGCTAATGCAATTGTTCCAAGCTTTCCTACTCTCTCTCTAAAAATATCTTCTTGATTTGAAAGGAGCAAAATCTAACTACATAGGGGATAATTTTTTGATATTTTATTTCTGGCTTCTTGAATGAATTAGTCATAATTCTTCATGCAGGAATGGTGTCCACTCCCTGCCCCCCAAAAACAAACAGTTGCCAGACCAGAGTAGCCTGTAGTGTATTTGTAGTGTACACTTTCAATTTCTTTGTAGACCTCAAAGCAGGATATATTTCCATAACGCCTGGAGTTTTAATGTATCTTGGTTGGGCTGCAGGTGTGCAGTTAAGGAGATTCCTTACAGAACAGTATATGCCTGCTAATGCAAAAAAAGAAAAAGTAACACCATTTATAGTAAGTATTTTTCTACCATAAATGTGGTAGAACTCAAGGTGGCAGCAAACGCCATCAAAGCACTTTACTTACTTTTAGAAAAAATACTGTGCAGCCTTAGTGGATGACAATAGTACAACTATGCCATATGGTAGTAGTCAAAGGGGACCAAAAGTTTTCAGGAACAGCGGCAATGAGAGAGTACTGCCTTGGCAAAAGGAGCATTTTCAATTAAAGCAACCTACTCAAGGAGCTGACTGATCAGTCAGAGGCAATGCAAGTCGAGGCAGGTTTAAAAAATAATTCTGGATTTAACACAGTATTTTATATGCTCTGGGAAATTATTCTTGGGGGTGCTCAATTGTTTTGTTATCATTTCCCAATCAATTTTGCAAGTAAAATATTATCTTAATGGCAAAAACATACAAGCGCTCTGTACATCAGCAGCAATTAAGGTTGTGTGTTAAATACTATTCAGTGTATACAGTTTCTTTGCTTTGAAAACTGTAGAGAAACTGCTAAAGGAATGCATTCTACATTGCTAGTTAAAATTTCAAAAACTCAACAGTCTTACAGAGCAAATTTGACAGAACCTTTCCTGC
>NW_010517185.1:34805-77818 GCF_000687285.1 Phaethon lepturus
ATAAGACTTTCAGCTATAAAAACATTTTTGCTTCAAGTCAAAAATACCAGCTATTAGTACTAAGTGCTAGGACAGAACTGCCAATTTGATCAGAAATGAATAATTCTGTTGCCCACTAAGTGACAAACCTATTTTGATCCTTGCGAATGATAGGAAGACAGGACATAAAAGAGGTATCATTATTAATATGCTACAAGTATTGAGTGTTTTAAAAGGAAGCCATGAAATCTAATCATTTGTGAATGTTGCATAGTAACTGGACAGGTTATGGGTGAGTGATAAGGAAAGGTGAGCCACCAGTTAGAATAACTGCATTCTATTCAGATCATGTTCTGGATGTGGCATCTTCAAGCACTTGTTAAATCTAAATCCTTTGATACCTTAATCTCTTGGATTTTTTTGTGGATTGTGCTATATGCGAACATTCACTCAACTTGTAGGCATAACATTGCGAATGATTTTTAGTTAATGTTAAATAAAACTGTCAGATTAGCAAGTGTTCTTTGTCACTGAATTAAACAGGTTTAGTTGTACTTTAAGAAGAATGAATGAAATTGAGAGGGATGCTCTGCTTAGAGGACAGTCAAAATAAAAGAGACAAGGCCCTGATTTGACTTGTATGGTTATGTGGTCATGCAGTGAATCATGTTTTAGAAAAACAAAACAAAAAAAAAGGGGGGGGGGCGGGAAGGGATTGAGAGAGTTTGGGTATTTTGGGATGCTGGCTACCTTTTTGTTGTTGGGTGGAGGGGTTTTTGCTTAGTCTGCAAAAGTTAGTTTTCTGTGTCCTGCATTTCTGCTGGCTGTACATTAGGGTAGATCATGACAGCAACTGTGTAAGCTGAGAATGACTGAAAAACTGTTGAACTTTAAGTCAAGAAATGTGTTAAGAAAGAACCAGAAGCACAAAACTTGTGGTACTAGTACAGGCACTAGGTTTAAGAAAGGTTTTATATGTAAATGAGTTGCACCTCAGTAAATGCAACTGAAAGTTTATATGACTTATTGGGAAGTTCAGAATCCAGAATTTTTAGATGAGCAGTACAGGTAATTACCATGTGAGGTAGCAAGTCCAGTGGCACAAGTATTTCAAGAATTGGCCTGACAGGAGAGGTGGATATGATTTAAACTTTCTAGTAACCTGCACAACAGTTTACCTGGTCGCCAAAGAATGTTGTGAATGAAATTCCTGTTTATTTGTGGTTCTGTAAGTGACGGAGAAAAGCATTTTCAGAAATGGGCACATGTTCAGTTTTACACCTCTTCTATGCAGAAGGAGGGGTTGTTTCTTCCACTGCCTTTCTTATTTGTAGCGGGCAAATATACAAATCCTGTATGAATAAGGAACATTGCTCTATAATTAAAGTGCATCCCTCTCATGGGCAGTGAGGAATGAGTGACATGCCGTTGCCCTGCTTCCTGGGAGTGATGCAAAAACTGTGGTAAGAACTGCGATGACCTTCAATATAGCTCATACCTGATGAGATCTGAGGTGCTGTGAAACATCAGTTGATGAGAATAATCTGAGACTTTTATGGTGTGTAGATGGTTTTTTTCAGGCAGATGTGACTTGATCAGACCTTAAATAGCTTTCCCAAGGCATCCATATGATTCTAGCTGATCACAGATTCCTTTTTACAAAATGTGTAGTTTTCAGTTATTGATGTAGAAGTACTGTAGAGAAAATGTAGGTATTTTAGACCAGTCTTGTTTTGCTGTAGGAAGGTGCGTGGGTACCTAGAAGTTTGTTTAATTTAGCAAAGCTGATAAGCATATAATTAAAATGAAAATTGCTTGAGCACCAATTCCAACTGTAATCCTTACCTTAGAATATCTTTATTCGTCTACTGTGTATATATAGGAGGTATTCAGTTCTATATAAAATTACCACATAAATTATGCAGCAATGTTAATAACTGAAGTGAAAAATATATTAACACTCATTTTTACAGTTTTCATCCTTCTACAGTTATGACTTTAACTACAGTCTTTGTTTAGTTAGTATACAAGTACATGCTATTTTTCACATTGTGAAGCAGATTCTGTGAAGTCTCTGGGAAATTTCAGGTGTTGTATAACCAACTTAGTTGTGTCATTAGGGTCTTAAATTTTGTTCCTTTAGTCACGATTGTCGTGTGATTCTTAAGTTATACAAACCTGACACATATAACATTTGTGCGGCTTAGTAAAGGATGTCATCAAGTTTTTGCTGCAAGAATAGATTTGGTGGGAGAGAATTGCTATGTGAGCTATTTAAAGAGTAAATGAGGAAGAATCTCAATTTTTAAATGACCTTTTCTTAGCTAAAATTTTTACTTTGGGTTTCTTACACCTATTTGCCACCCAACACGGGAGATGGTTGCATACTACATCATATTATACATAATGAATATTTAACAGCTATAATATTTTAGGCTTGCTGTACACAGTATTAATTTTCATTGCTTTTTTTCCTTCTAAACATTGTTTAGTATTTCATAGTCTGTTTCTTTCTTTTAGGGTGAACATATTAAAAATATCCTTTAAAAGGAAAAAGTTTTTTATACAACAACGGCAAAAACATGTAAGTAGTCATTTCATTTTGTTTTGCTCAAGTGGTCATGTTCAGATGTTTTTGGTGTTAAATGTTAAGTCAACAAAAGGCTCTGTTGTGTTAACTTGAAAAGGACAGGTCTGCAGCTGAAGACATGAGATTGGAAAAGGGAATAGTGCATCTCCTGCTGTGTGTAACATGGAGCTCTTTAGAAACTGGCAAAATATATGAAGAGAGTTGACAAAGCTGATGTACAATAGAAAATGGCAGAGTAGTCTTCATAATGCGGTGTGCTTTTTGCAGAATGGTTGTTCATATTAAGCTATGTAACAGAAAAAAAAATCTGGATTAGTGTATTGTACTGCCACAATACGAACAAATAAGTTAAGCTATCTTTTGAGGAAGGGAAGAGAATATTTAATATGACAGGAAAAAATACGGAAATTAGTGACCAGTCGATATATAGATAATTCCATTGAGGACAAAACTTAGATAGTAAAAGGTAAGTGTTAACTTACACTGAAGCTTTATGAAGGCTCTTGTAGTAAATGAGTTCTTAAACTGCTAGGAGCTGTGTTACAAGAAGACCTCTTGACCTTCATTGGTGTGAGGGTCTGCTGAACACAGATTGCTAGGGAGGCTTGTTTTACCCAAGAGGACAGTATTTTCATCTTTTCTTCCCCGTACCTCCCTGTTTGGTGTGTAGCTCCCAAATCTGATGAATGTACATGTATGTACATATTCTTAATTTTCAGGGCTCTTGTGTAAGCAAAGTTAGTATCTAGAGATAGCGTTACTGCACTAATGCTTACACACATAGCATGCACTAAATGAAACTGTCTTCTCTTTTGAGAGAGAGTATCCTAACCCACCATAAAAGGGTCTTAAGTTTTCTGTAAGCTGTAAGTTTCTAAATATATTGTTTATATGTAAACTTGCCTCAGTCTGTTCAAATGTATTTCACTATATGAACGTATCATGCTGAGAGACCTACAGATCTGTAGGAAAAATAAGGCCAGCCACATGACCTTCTTACTCTTTCTCAGTAGATATGAAAAATTAGACCGGGTGTGCTATTAAATCTCCAGGTATTTCTGTCCTTGTCAGTTAGCCCCCTGTGCCTGAAATTTAGGGCAGCAAGTCTGCATGCCTGCAGTATTCCAGTGTTACTGCTTTGAAAAGCTGGCTGTCACAGTGTGATGGGAGTGAGGGGGCGGCTGGACTACGAGGGGGTTTCTCCAGAATGGTGGCTCGCTTTGAGGCCTTCGTGAGGGCAGATGACTGAGGTCACGTCAGTCTTTGGATTTATCAGATCTTTGCTTGGAAGTGCAGGAGGGACTAGGTAAATGAGGCTGCAAGTAAGGAAGGTAGAAGAAGGTGGGGAAAGCAGAGCAGATACTACATATTAATAGGCAAGATTTTACTAAAGATGGTGACGGTGCTGTAACATTTCAGGGTTTTGTATGTCATATGTAGATTTATTTGCAAAAATCTACAGAAAGTTCTCAAAGGCTATGAATTTGCAGTCATCTGGGATATGCCATGTTTCATTGATTTATTCTCCTTATTTCTCTTACTCCTTTTTTCTTTCCTTATACCCCTGTCCTGAAGACTTATGTCACTGTCTCCCTGCGACTCACTTCCTCTTTTACCCTCTCACTGCTTCAGCTGTTTGATCAGCTACTTGGTAGAAGTACGCAGTATTTCTCTTTCTACTGAAGAGCTACGTAAGGACTGAGGAGCAAGACTGATGAATCAGTGAATGTCTGATGCTATAACAGCTTATGATATGTAGACTTAATGAAGGGTGCAAGATTTAAGGCAGGAATAGGAACTATGGTGGTTTATAGGCAACATTTTAAAGCTTCCGGCAATGAAACTTTATGTCCAGTGTGCTTATCTAGTGCTTAAAACCAGCTTCATTTTCTGTGTATTTAAATACGTTTTTACTTGCTCTGCTGTAGATACTTTCAAATTCTCTGTGGATGGAATAGGTATCTATCTGATCAAATTTCTTCTCCAATGCTAAAATAGCAAGAGACTCACTGTAGCTATTGAGAAATGTTCCCTTTACCTTAATGGTCACAAATTTCTCTGATCCTCATTTCTTGATAACTATTAAAATACCATTCTTTTGGAACTTGAGAATTGTGATAGGCACTAGATCCTTGGATCCTGCTAGAACACTCTTTGTCTTTAAAATGGTGCATTGATTTGCAAGGTGGCCTATTAGTGAGCCATATGGTTTTGTTAACAAAAGATTTTGTTAATTTAAAAATTGACTATGTTTTTCTGAAACTTCTGAAAGTATTTATCCTAGTATAAGTCCATATTTAAACTTTTAGCCCACTTAGAAGCTGTTAAGAAGGTTCTGTGACAACAGTTGGGAAGAACATACTTGTGCCTTAGCAAGACTTATTAGTTTTTTCAAACATAGGTTTAAAAGGAGAATACTAGATGTACTTAATTCCTTAGCTTTACATGATGGCTTTTCAGTATAATTAAGATGTTTGGATAATCTAATTTTTATGGCAGCTGAAAGACTAGTACTCTAAGATGACAAAAATAACTATATACTTCCTTTTATTTGTATTCTGGAGTAGTGTAAAATGCTTTAAATAGTATTCACCCAATAGAGGGTATGTAAGAAATGCCATTTGTCTTTAAATCTTTAAGTGATATATGCTTTTGATATTGCAAGAAATTCTGAGTTAAAATTTCACTATGCTTGCACACTTTATTTTATATAAGCTAATTAGAAGCAGCTGTGGTGAACTGACAAACAGGTTGATTATTCCAGCCAAAATGGTCAGTAGCTACTTCCCAGCAGGTTCATTGCTGGGAACAAACAAAAGGACAATGGCCACTAGAAATCAAGGTTTTATCCAGGTGGGACCTCTATTTCTTGCTGGAGTGTATGAGAAAGAGTTTTTATTAGGTCTTTCTGAATCCTTTAATAAAAAGTCTTTGCAACCCAAATCCTGTCTTTCTCCAAACTATGAGCTAGAAAGAGAGATTTACCCAGATGGTTGCCTGCCTAATTGTATGCTGAGGTGTCAAAATTCAGTCATAATTCAGAGCAGCTGGAAAACATGAGATGAAATTGAAAACTTGCCTTTTTTTCACTGAAGTGCTGAGCTGTGGTAGCACTTAACTCAGGTCTCATGTTATCTTCCTTTCTCCTCTTTGCTTTATTCTTCATTCCACTTTCTTTGCATGAATAACTATATTAACTAAGCAAAGCTATATCTTGTGCAAAACTCTCTTGGGATGTGAACCAGCTCAAGTGCTACAGTTGGTGAGGGCATAAACATGGGTGGCACAATTGTTGGGTGTTACACCTGTGTTTCACTAACACTTTGGCACTGAATTTACAAGTAAGAGTTTGCACCAAGACATACAAGGTTTGTATTCTGCTTTCTTTTGGTCTCCTCATTGTGACCTCATGTTATCATCCAGAAAGCAGGACTGGATTTGAACAGCAGTAGCAGCAGCTCCGGCCCATCACAGCTCCTTTCTTTCATCCAAGATGGATTACTGTTAACACCTTCAGTGTGTTCTAAAAGACTATCAAGCAGATGCTTTTTGCATACTATGCCTCTTGAAAAAACCCTGTTGAATTGAAGCCTTATGTGAAGAGTTTGAATTCACAAATTGGGGGTTTTGTTTCTTTCTACATTGCATCCTTAGTGGAATGTTCAAAAGTTTTGTTTGTCATAGGAGGTGAAGATCTGACTGGAAACCTGAAACTAAATTTAGCTGTTTATCATTATACTCATATATAAAAAAATCTTTACCACTCTAGTTGTAAACATTTCATTAACACTCTAAAATACTATGAACTGAAAGACTGAAAAGTTTAAACAATACTGAAAAATTATTAAAGTGTCTATTTTGCAGTTTAGAATTTCATATAGTCACAGAGCTATTTTGGCCATTTCCAGCTCAAAATCTACTATACGCTGATTTTTTTGTTTTCTTAAATGCATTTTTCCTATTTATGCTAAAAGTGATGTTGTTTTATGAGGTTGCTTACTGTGTTTGATCTGCTTGTATATATTGAAACACAGTATTTCCTACTGTTACAGAATGAATCCAGAGAGCATATTGTTGCCTTCAACATGTTAAATTACAGAGCATGCAAAAATCTATGGAAATCTTGTGTAGAGCATCACACGTTTTTTCAGGCAAAGTCGTCACTACCTCATGAAAAAAAGATATTGTCACATTACTGGACAATGGGTTCTAGAAATCCAGCCAAGTAAGTATTGTGTGAAACCATGTTTTGCTTTGTAATGGGAACGCGGGAGGATTTGTGTCAGTGATAGCTCAAGTTGGAGTGGCAGAGTTCAGTTCTGCCCACAGCTGTGTCCCAGTCTGTATGTGAACCATTTGACAAGCTTTATAGCTGTGGTTTCAGTTTCTGCAACTTGGTGTCATTATGATAGAATTTTTCTTACGATATTCTAAAAAGTTATTTGAATATAAGTATGTTTTACTGGTATTGTTTCAACTCGCTGTTTCAGTTTGAGGTATAAAAACACTAGAAAGTAAAAATGTCATGTAGCTAATGATTAATAAAAGAATTTGCAGAACAGATTTGTTTTGAACTGTTTACCCCCTAGTGCCATATACACACTCTGTTTAATATGTCAGGGCAATTTCTGGAGGTGTTAAAGCAACCACTTATTACTGACATCAAGATGAAAAACTTTGTCCCATTCAAGTATTCAAGATACCATTTTTGTGACACTTCTAATCTTTTATTTGCCTCGTTGGGTTCTGCTAGTCATGGAGCTCGTAGTTTCATAGTGGTATCTAAGATCTAGTTCCCCAAAAGCAATACCCAGAGCCTGACATTTTGCTATATGAAGTTGGGATTGTTCCTTCCCATATGCACCAGCTGGACCCTAACTTCATCAAACCTGCCAGTTTATTGTCTAGTCACTTGATGTTGTAATGTCCTTCTGCATTTCTTTACAGTTGGCTTTTATTTTTGCCATCCTGTGTGACTGATATCTTCAGAAAACTTTATTCACTCTCTTCTCTAGATCAGTAGTGAATATATTGAACAGAAGAGCCCCCAACAGATATCCCTGTAAGACTTCACTGCTGATCTTTTTTCACTATAAAGTTAAAACATTTTTTTCTGTTCTCTCTTTTTATGTCACAAGTGAACAGGTAATTTCTCCAGGAGGACTCTATTCCTTACTTTCTTTATGGGTTTAAGGGACCTTGTCAAATGTCTTTTTGAAATCTTGAATAGATTAAGTGGCTAGTTTAAAGTTTGAGGTTATTCTCAAGTAGTTCTGCTGTTTCATCTTAGAGGCTTTTAGATTTCTTTATAAATATCAGTCCCAGTAATTTCTTTCATTATATTGATTTGTCTGTTGTTTCATTTATTAGCTACAAATGTGTCATGCCGTCTCTTGTCACCCTCCTGCCTATGTCCCATCCCCAGCACCCTCACCCCTGAAAAAAATTCTGTCATGAAGCATATAAAAAAATTTTCATATTAATAGTGAATGAAAAAGTTCTCTCTGAACGTGAGATTTTGAAGGGTTCTTTGATCATCTGTAGTCTCTGTAGACTCTCTAGAAACCTTGTTACTGATGATTTTTTGAGAAGTATTTTATTGTTTTCTTTTTGTTTGTGGGTTTTTTGCAGTATGTTCCTTTAACAGTTGAACTTTACATTTAATTTGTCAGGCTGATTCTCTCTTTCCTATTTGGATAGTCTTCAACTTTTGAATGATTTCACCATACTTTAAATACCTTCCCAGACTTTGGCTGGCTGGCTTTTCATGTTGTCATGTCTCTTTAGACACTGCAGAAATTCATACCAAGTGGACTAGTATTGCTTGTAAATGAAGCAGTTAAGCTGTGAGGGCTGTCCAACAGTAAGGCGGCTGATAAACATGTTTTCTGCTGGAGTGGCATTCTGTATTTTCACAATTTTCACCTGGTAGGAGATCATAGCGGAAGCAAATGAAAACATGTAGTTGTAATCCAATTTTCTAATGTTTTACAGAACTGTATTTTGAGAATTAGCTCCTCTATGCAGTGACATGGACTTGTTCTTCCTATGGTGAAGGTTTTGAGGAGGTGACTTTGTCAAAGCTTGTAGGATTGTCATGTCTTGGAGTCCTTTATTTCTCTCATATATGCACACAGTTTCAAAATCATGATGCTTGTAAATACACATGCACACACAGGCGTTGCACAGCCCTTGTAACGTTAAGAAAGAAAACAGTATGAGTTCCAAAGGGTACCAGTTCAGTATCATTCCAGTTTTTACCAAATATTTGATTTTTGACAAATTTTGCTGTTTCTTAACAGCCTGTAACATGCAGGGTAGTTCTCATTGTTAACTAAGTTACTAAGAAGGACTTCTTTTCAAGTAATTTCATGCTCTGAGGCATTATCTCTGGTGAATTGCTTATTTAGGACCTTAAGAAATCTCTAGGGAGAACTGTTCATTGTGGTATCTTCCATCAGCTTAATGATGTCCTCTGTACTAATGCATTCTTAAGCCATATTTATGCCAGCAACAAGCATGAAATTTAGGATCTACATGAGGCAGAAATGACTTAGCAACCTCTACTATCAGAGACTGCTAAAGTACTTAAGCAACAGTAATTTTGGAAGACTTTCAGTAGTTCCTATCAACTTGGTCACTGTCACTCAGCAAATTATTTTCTCAAAAGATTTAAGGAAAAGTGTGACTTCTGAAGTCATCTGTCATATATTGAAAATTTTTACTTTCCTACTTGTTTGTGATTGTGGAATGTTGTAAGAGACAACATGAGGTTCCACGTTCCTTTTCAAGGATGGCTCTGAGCTCATGTGAAGGCTACACAACTGAAAAACAGATTCTGTATTCTTTATGAAAGGGAGCAAAATTTTGCATTGAGTAAAACAAACAACAAAACCAAAAAACCCCAAATATGCGCACAGAAACCCCACCAACCACACCATACAACCCTGGAGTTTTTAAGATTGACTTGTCTTCAACAATTCTTTTCATCTAACTTCTGTCAACTTTGAAGGGAGTTACATTCAGGTTTTGCCACCTTAAATATCACAAGTTTTCATCTGGAATTTGTGGCTTTCTTGTGCTATGTTCTGTTACACTCATGTGAGGCAGATATCCTAGTATTTATTGCATCATTTCAAATAGTTGAACTTTTGCAACGCTTTAGTACAATTTCTTATTCACACATCTCTGTGCCCTTCTAGATTCTCCTAGCTTAAGGTACTAGTGGAATTCCATTTAAATTAGGCTGCTGAGTTGTATAAATCACCTGTAAGCCTTATTCGAAGGGCAGGCCTTAACCGAAATATCTAGAGAACATATCGTTAAAGCGATTCTGTGATTGGGGTTTGGGGTTAGGGCTCTGGCATTCATCAAACAAGTATCGTTGCACCTCAAAATTCACCTGCATTGGAAAATGCATGAACGGGCACTTATAAAAAAGGAAAACTGATTAATGCAAAATTTGTGGAATTCTTCAAGATGCATTTTTGTATAATACATCTTCTTTATCCACTCTCCCTAGCTACTCCACCCATGTAAGGCTTCTTTGAAAGAACTCTTTGTTTTTGTAGAAGATCAGAGTAGCTGGTGAATTGTTATTGTCATTAAGACGACTTAAAAAAGTAAAATGCTTAATACAGGCAAAAGCTTCTCCTGAGTTCATGGACTGTCTGTTTACTAAGCCTGAAAACATACATGGGTAGCTGATTTTTACATGTAGATGCTTCATACTAAGTATTCCATCTTTGTTTTTTAAACTGGGAGGAGCTTTAAAAGTACACGTTTAGAAGATGAAGGAATTAATTTGCTTTAAAATCATGGACAAGATGTGTAAAATACTTTAGAATGTTAAAAATAAGTTTTGGATTGCTTTTTTGCTTGTATAAACAAAAAACAGCACAATGCAAAGCATGCTTAAGGTTTGGTATTAGCATGAGAAATATCCACAGCATAAACAACTTATTTTTACCCTATGTAAAAGTAAGACATTTTAGCTCTATAGTAAAGTCCTCACATACTCTGCTATCCCAGACACCTATATGTACAGCTCAGGACTTAGTGAGCCAAAGTTGATTTCTTTGTAACTTATAAATTGTTTTTTTGCCATGAGAAATCCTAGGACTGTAAACTTGACGATGAGCAAAAAAGTTGCATAAAAGTTAGCTTATCTCAATTTTGATCTGCTTAAAAAAATTCTTTATACTGTGTAATTTCACTAGTAAGATATTTTTATTGCTTTTCTAGCTGAGGTTATGATTCTGATGCAATCCTTATCTTGTCAGGTTCTTGTCACAAGAAGCAGTTCAGACTTGGAGATCCCCTTTTAATGTCGGATCTTTCTCTAATGGTTTATTCCTGTAAGGAACGCATCACTCAAATGTGGCTTCCTTCTGAAAATAGAGAATGGTCTGGTGTAGCTCTTACTTGCTGAGGCAGCAGGTAGATGGCTAAAGTAGTCCTGCGCTCAGTAAAGCCATTAGTGAATTATTACCCCTTTATGAGTTTTAACAGGGAACATCTAGAACCTTTTGCCTGTATTTGAACCATGTTTTGTCAGGCACTCAGTTCAGTGCCCATAGGACATACCGAATTTCCTGTTTTCCCCTCCCATCTTCTTAAACACAATTGGCTAAAAATAACTCTCACAAAAAGTTATTTTTATCCAGGCTTGTGATTTAACATTGTAGCAGGGATTAACAAGCAGTTCTATTGCCACAAGTGAAGGACAGCAAAATGGCTCTGTCAGAATGCAAATGCATATGTAAGGAGGTGTAAGCATGGAGGGACTCTTTAAAACACATGAATTATAAAATTGGCTTTAAGCATATTTTATTTCTTTTACATTGTCTATGCAAAATAATTCACGTACAGTGTTTTTCTTTTCAGGTCTGTAAACAGCCAGTACTGCAGAAAAGTTATAGGTGGGATGGTTTGGAACCCCTCTATGAGACGATCTCTATCTGTTGAGCATCTAGAGACCAAAAGCCTTCCATCTCGATCACCTCCTGTTACCCCTAATTGGTAAATCCAGTTTCAACCTTTCCCATACCTTTCAGCCTCCTACCTTTTCTAATTGTGTGTACTGTAGCAGAATAATTATGTAGTGTGTACATATATATTTAAACGTTGTTATTCTGAGAATATATGTGATGACAGGAGAAGAGTGGGTGTCACCTCAACTTTAGCAAGACTTTTGATACTGTCTGCCAAAATATTATACCCAAGTTAAAACATTATGTTCTGAAAGGGTAGACAAGAAGATAGTTTAAAAAAAAAAAAAAGTGGTCAGATGACTGGACTCAAGAGGGGAGCTGGTAATGGGTCCTACTCTACCTGGAGGCCAGTAACAAGCGGAGTATTGCAGAGGTCAATCTTGGGACTTGTCCTGCTTAACATCTTTATGACCTGGAGGAGGCAATGGAGTGCTTGCTCATAAAGTTTGAAGAAGACACCAAACTGGGGGGATGAGTCAGTAAGCTTGGGGACAGGGCTGCAATCCAAAGGGACCTTGATAGTCTAGAGAAATGGGCCAATAGGAACTATATGAAATTCAGTGAAGACAAATGCCAAGTCCTAGAAAGGAAGAACCCAGTGCAACAGTGTTATCTGCGATGCAACTCCCTGGAAAAGGACCTGGTAATCTTTGTAGGCAGCAAGGTGTACGTGAGCTATCTGGTGTGCCCTGGCAGCAAAGAAGTCTAATAGCAACCTGGTGGTATTAACAGAAGTATAGACGGTAGATCAAGGGAAGTGACTATGTCCCTCTTGCTCAGCATTCATTAGACCTTATTAGAATGCTGCAGCTGCTTTTGTGTCCACTAACGCAAGACAGACACTGACAAAGTGGAGCAAGCTCAGCAAAGGCCACCAGCCACCAAAGTAGTCAGGAGGCTGGAGTACTCGCCCTATGAGGAGAGGCTGTGACAGCTGCACTTGTTCAGCCTGGAGAAGAAAGGGGTTTCTGGATATCTAGTAACAGCCTGGCAATACTTAGGAGGAGGCTAACTAGAGGATGAGGCCAGGTTCTTCAGTGTTGCATGGTGGGAGGATGAGGCAACAGGTATGTGTTGAAACTAGAGAGTCTCTGTCTGAACATAATGAAAAACTGCTTCATCACAAGGACAGTTGAGCAGTGGTTGCTTAGAGAAGCTGTGTGGTCTCCATCCTTTAAGTTTTTTGAGATCTGACTGAATAAAGCCTTAAGCAGCTTGCTTTGGCCTCAGTTGACCATGCTTTGAGCAGGAGATTGGACTAGATGACCTCCATAGGACCCTTCTGACCTGAATTACCTTATGATTAGAACTTTAACAATACAGGTAGCATTTTACAGGGGGGAAATTCCAAATCCGTTCAGGGTACTGAACCTAGCAATGTATGAATGCCTAGTATACCATACAAAATGTTTAAAAACTGATTACTTGGTGAGACCTATAAGTCTGTTGTGAAGATTTCAGGACATAGATTGCAATAGGATGGAAATTTCACTTACATAAAGTTTTATGAATTATTCTGATTTTCCAACTTGTGTTTGTGTTCCTTATTTTTAAGGCGGAGTCCTAGACTACGTCATGAAATTCGTAAACCACGACACTCATCTGTAGATAACCTTACAAATGAGATTAGTTATATTACTGAAACAGAGGATGTTTTTTATACATATAAGGGCTCTCCAACATCAAAGGACAGTGATTCAGAGTTCTCTCAGAACCGTAGTCCACAGAGGAGGTAAGGACTTCTGCAAACAATTCGTTACCTATTTTGATTTTTTTAGAAAGCATCAAACAAAAAACAAACACCGTTAATATAAAACAATTGTGATCAGTTATAAAATTAAAATGAGTTCAAACAGTTTTATGTTTGTGTAAGCTTTATTTTGACAGATCACTAAACTGGAAATGCCGTGTTACAAAATGACAGGTTAAAAACAAAGCGACCGTTCATCCCTAAACAATTCTTAGTAGTTGGGTTCCCAGTAAAATTAGAGATGCTATTAAGGCATGGTTGTTCATATCTGTAATATCCTGTAATATCCTGTTTCCTAGTAGGTTCTGCAACCCGTTCCTACCTGTTATAACCTTTTTTGGGGGGAGGGGGGAAAGACTTATCAAATGCTTTAAAGAGTTTCCTTTTATGTTCCAGCTCAGCATCGTCAGTTGAAAGAGTTACTGCATTTGAGTAAATACGAGAACATACTAATGCTAGCGGTCATCTATCTTTTTCTTCCTCAGAGGAATTGTAGATTGCTAGTCTAAAAGCAGTCTCTGCTTTTTGCCTTGAGGCATTTTTGCTGTATTCCTTGAGGACCAGTTTCGTCCTCCCCTGCAGCAATCTAACCACTGCTAGGTTTGCTTCCAGGGCTTGAAGCACCTATCATTGTGCGCTGACTATTTGTTTGCTCATATATTACATTTTACATGTGGCTATACTCTTATCTTACAGAGTTATTTCTTAATGAGTAACTTCAGATTAACACAGTATTAACTTCAGAAACAACGTACAAAATTATTGATTGTTCAGTCTCAAAAAGAAAACAGAGCTACTTCAAAACTTTCAGCTGGGGAGAATACTATGTATTAAAATGCAGGTTGCATTGTAATGTTAGAAAAGGAAAAATGGTTTCTAGTGATCCCTAGTAACTTTTTAAGGCAAGATGTATTTTGAGAAGCAATGTATTAGTGGAAGCTGGTAGGACACCTACCTCTGTGCTCACGTACAGCTACAAATTGTAGCTTTAAGCTATGGATTTAAACTGTTTTCTTGAAATTTTAATTTATTGTTGTTTATTATTATTTATGTGTTGTTACTACACTATAGCAGAGAGGTTTCTATGAAAGAAGGGGAAAAAATAACATGTATGCATATTTGGAGTTTGTCGCTGTGGTGTTTTAAATTGTTTTTCTATTTTTCTGACTGGAAGTCAGATAAACCTTAGTGCTAGTAGGATCAGTAATAGCCATGATAATATATAAAAGTGATGCTGCTAAATGTTGTGAATAGTCACAGATAGGAAGCCGTGTCTTTCCTGTGTTTTAACATTTACAGATTATACACTTTTAGAAGTATTTTCTGAGTAAAAACAACAGGAGTCAGACCCTAAGAGGAGGTGATAAGGGTAGAAGAAGAGACATCTGAGGGTAGACAGAAAACTAAGTTACCATGCTGTGTTCTGTGTGTACCAGATTTTGTTTAGCCAGTTAGTACGTTGTTGGTTTTTTTCTTTTATTTTTCTTTTCTTCCCCTGTAGTTTTTTTCCTTTCCTTCCTGTTTCACCTTTCCTATGCCTACTGAGAATGGAGTGGGGAAGCCTGCTTTTATGCTATTTCTCAAACAGTGAAAATAGGATGTTCTAAATTTGAAAATAGCACATTCATTTATTTTCTGAGCAGTAAACAGCTGTGCTGTATCCAAGTAATATCACTCATTGTGGAGAGGCTTACTGTTCCTGTCTCATAAACCAGATTTTCTATAAGTTTTATCCCAATTCTTGGTTTCTTGGGTATGTTTATAATATTTGATACTCTGCAGATAATGAAAAAATACTTGCATAAATCTGATTAATTTAAATTTGAAGTACGTGTTTTGGAAGGAGAATGTAACACATGGAATGAATGAGCCTTTGTTGTATTGACTGTTATTTTAGTGAAGTAAAATGGTCATTAATACTTTCTTTTTTAACTGAGGTAAAATATACAGAACACATACAAATAAAAAAAAAATGCTTCTTCTCTACACTGATGTTTTCAACAGCTTATGTTAGTCCACATTCCAGTTTTTCTTTTATGCTCTTACAGTAGTCATTACTTACCTCACTCTCCTTGTTGAAAGATGTAAAGTAAGATTAACTATGTATGTATAGTCAAGTCTGTCTTTCTCTGAATGCTTTATTGAAACAGGGAATCTTACCCTATCAGCTAAATCTGTTTTATTAAAAAAAAAACAAAAACCAAAACAAAACAACAAAAAACCAACACCCCCCAAAAAAACCTCTGTGTATCTTCAGTATTAAATATGGACAAACACTTATCCTGCACTTTTGCCACACTTTAGGAATATTTAGATATTAACTATAAATCACCTTGCAGTGTACTGATAGAGCTAACGTACCCATTTTTGCCGTGCTGGTCTTTATTAGATTTGAATTGACATAACTGAAATGTGTTATGGAAAAAACCTGAAATTGTAAATCTGTTTTTCTTTCCCCTTAGAGGAGAACCAAGAGTAGCTTCTCATAGTCCTGCTACCTTATGTGTCTTTAGTGGACTATTTTTTTACTGCCTAGCCTGCCATTTAAGGCTATCAAAAAAGGTGTTAGTTAATGCTATTTACAACTAATGAATAGCTTTGATATGAAAAATACCTGAAAATTTTTGGAGAGTTATTAGCAAACAACTGTAAGATGCTGATTTTTAATCGCTGAATTTTCTGCTATGTCAAATCTTTATTATAATCACGCAGCTGCTTGATTTCTGTAAACTAAATGTTTACATCAATTTCATTTACTATATCTGAAGCTCAAGACTGTGCAAGCTGCAGTTAGCACAGGATACGGTTCTTTTCAGGCTGCCATCAGCTTTTTGGGATGGGGTGATAGTTTTCACCTGTTTCACTCCAGCCCCCAGGTAATGTCTCAAGTCCTTTTTGTCAAAACAATAAGTGGTCCAAGATAGACCTGCCTTCAAACGGACATGTTGCGGCATGGTGCTTTTCGAAACAAATGTACAGGTAAAATTTGTATAACAAGACTCACTGTGTCCCTAACCCTATCAAGGCACATTTGGAACCTTGGTGGGTATCAGAACTGTAGAAGCTGCTGCTGCTGGCAGAGTACATACAACTGCACGTATTTCCATACACACTTCATTTTACCTCCTGACAATACCAAATATAATTAGTTTCTTAATAATTGATTTTCTTCCTTGCTGTGTTTACTTGCTTAAGGGAATCAATCAAGTTCTGTTTTCTTTCCATAAAACAGTACACAATTTAATAGACAAATTATGTGGAACAGCTGTTAGCTTAGAGGGCATAAAACACATCAGTTATCAACATTTCTTCTTCCATTTCTTTAATATGTCGTACTATATTGGCAGGTCAACATCTAGAACTATGTTTACTGCTAAATACTTTTAAATAAACATGCTGGAGATGAGGGACAAGAATATTTTGTCATTTATTATAGTTTCTCTGAAGAATACGGGGATTGTTTTAAAAATGTACTTTGTGTGAACATTCTACCTTCCGACTGAAATTTATGAGGTATAACCTACAGGACATGACTGGAAAAAAGAAAATTAGAAAACAGAGCAAACCACGTGCATAGGCGAACTCCAGAAAACCAGGGCAACCCTGTCTCATGTTGGTGTGGCTAGACTGCTTCTGCTACCCAAATTATCTAAGGTACTTGCACATTCAAGTACAATTTGAGGTTCAGACATAGTGAAAAGAAGCAATTTTTCTCTCTCAGATTAGTGTCTGCAGAAAGGATCGGAGCTATTACACATGTATTATAAACAAAAAATTGCTCTAATCCCAAATTAACATATATTAAATAGAGCTTTATTCACAGGGCATGAATAGGTTTGCCTATCTAAGCCAACCATCTCGAATCACAGCTGCATACAAAACCTGTCAACAAAGACAGTGCTGAAGAGGACTTCAAGAGGGCTTTTATTTAGCCCAGGGCTCCCTAGCCTTTGTGAAGAAAGCTTCCCCTGTCAGTTCCTTCTCCTCTTTGTTGCTCTCCTGCTCTCCAACTCATCCAACTGCTCCTGCCACTGAAAAATTAACACTGACATGGACACGGATTCCAGACTGAGCCTTCCGAAGTCCCATAGAGTTGCTTTCTGTGTTATACCACACTTTTTGTGGCTGTGCCTCACCAGTTCAGAGCAGGTAATCTAGTCTATCTTCTGACTATATGTTGTACTCACTCTGTCACTATATTTATCCCATGTCTATATACCTATGCACATGATACTATTATTATTTTGTTTTTTAAATTATTTCAAGGATAATATTGAGATAAAACATGCTAAGTGCACCTGTTTGATAACTGTTTTTCAGTTAAAATTGGCTTTCCCTAGTCTTGACTTCAGCTTCCCTGAAGATGTTTTTCTTGAGAGACTTGCATTTTCTTCATTGAAGCACTGCTACTACACAGTTACTACATTTCTTATTTTAAGCAAGGTAGAAAACCTCTCTGTTCTGTGAGGTTACATATCTTATCTTCAGATGTCTGTACACACTGAGATATACATTAGGGAAGACTTACGAATATGAAGCTTTCCTTTAAGATAGAAAATAAATTATATTATGAGGCTTTATTATTTTTAAAGTTATCTCTGCTGAAAAACTGCTTTATTTTGGTTGTTTTTTGTTTTTTTTTTTCCCCAAAACTGTGTTGTACTAACAGGCTACCTGGCATCAACCCATCCTGACCATTTGCTATCCTGATAGGTAGCCTGGATAGAGCTCCTGAAGGAGCTTGCCTTTGAGAAAAATGTTTCCCTTTCAGTGTAACAAGTTTAAACTACAGCTGGTTATTTTTAAAGGCAAGGTGCTGGACTTGTGCAAGGCATTCTTTTTGATCACAATTTTCACTTTTTTTACCGTTTATGGTACCTAAAGTTTACCACTGTTGCAATTTTCTTGATAAAGGTACCACTAGAGTTCCCAAACTTGGAATGAGGAAAATCTCGCTGGTGTAGAGGAACAAATCATCGTTACAGATACACCTTTCCGTGACACTAATGCAATCTGTAGGCTACTATGTCATCTGAGGGCAAAAGGCAACAGTAAAAATGAATTAGTCATATTGAAGTATATGACACTGTTTAGGAATAGGTTGGGAAATTCCAAAATGTCTTCAATTTAATCAGTAACCTTCAAATCTACTTTGGCTTTAACTAAGGCAATAAGCTGATTATATTTTGGAATCATGTGCTGTGACATGCTTGATCTTGTATCAGATGGCAGTTTTTGTCTTGAAAGGCTGCACTGTTCATCCCCAGTGCAAGTTCTGGTTCTTAGTGTTGTCATTTGTTTTTTAAAAAAATAAATTTTAAATGTAGCTAATATATAAGGAATGTAACTTAATGCTTATCACACCCAATAGTTCATATGTAGGATTCTTCATCGATGAGCTGTTACAGGAAGAGCAAAAAAAAATTGAAACTAGCTTACCCTTTACCTTCAAGTAAATAAGTGAAAATTGAGATGACTGAAAGGAGTTTCCTTGTTTCTTTATGTTGAAGTATTTATTGTAAATTAAAAATCTGCAGATTTAAATGTTTCAATAATACACATTTTAAACACTTGGTAAACCTAAAATACTGAGGTCCAAGGTTTGCCATGAAAACATAATGTGTAACCAAGTAGTATTTAAGGAGCTTTGAAGTTAAATTTTCCCTGTATGTTCCTTTCTTTTTTCTCAAGCATCCTCTGGTGCCTGAGGTGTGATACAGATGTTCACACTTCAGAGTGAAATGAGAAATGAAAGTGAATGAATGAATGAATGAATGTCAGGAAATGAAAACTGAAAAACACTGTGTTGTTTAATGCTCTTAACCTGTGAGAGACCAGCTACGAGAAGCTGCATGGTTTTCAGCTAGTCCCTATGAAATGGGAAAAGTATCCTCCACTCTTATTTAAGGTGGGAAGACCATGTGTTGTTACCAAAACCCACACTTGCCCCTTAATTGAATGTTGTCTCATTAAAGTAAATTGGTGTTTCTTTCAGACAAGAAGGTGTTAGAAGCAAAAGGTTACTGAAACAAACAGGTTTCTTTGTGGTTCAGGATAATCTTATTCATGTTACCTATGCAGCACCATTTTCTCCTTTGTGAGGAGCAGAGCTTATTTTTGACCTTTTAAATTCAGGTTAATGGCTTGTGCTTTTTTAAAATGTTTTTATACAGTAGGTGTAATAGTTTGGACTGTTAATACAGCTGTAGCTTGCTCTCTTAATGCCCTTTTTCATGTTTTTGAACACAATTTTCTGAGGGGGAAAAAAAAAGAGTACATGTTAGAAAGAATATATAAATTTAACTATGTATATAAGGTGTTTTTTATGGGAATAAGTAACTGGATTATTACCTTGGAAAAATAATCTGATAAAGCTGTGTGGAAGGTTTTGCTACTTGAACGGTATTCAGTTTCTCTTCTTCACTCTATAATTAAATAAACCAAAGGCGTCTTTTTGGTTTAGAATAGCAGACGGCATAGGAAGAAGTGTTTTGGTAATTTTTTAGATAGACTCAGTGGCCTAACAGAAAAAATCAGCTGTAAATTTTTCTGTTTAACCTGTATTTCAGAAAGAAAATTGTAAAACACATTTCTATGTGATGAGGTATAATATCAGTCAGTAAGAAAAACTAGCTGACAGATGAGGCATTATAGATCTTATATTTAAAGTCATATGTTGATTGGTGATGTAAATCTGGCTAGCTATTAATAGATGCAAGCATATGATGTATAAGGAGAACCAGACGGCTGTGGGGGTTGAGGAGGGGTCAGTCACGTTGTTGCCTTACTCTGCCAAAAGAGGGGTATCAAGTATACAGGGCCAACTCTTCTAGGAGGTGCACAGCAAAAACACGTGAGGCAATAGACACAAATTACAGCAAGGGAAATGCTCAAAAGACAGGGTGGGGGGGGATGGAAAAACCCACACTGAGATTAGTTAAGCCCTCGTACACACTGACAGAAAGGTGGAGATGTTTCCATCCTTGGAGAACCTCAAAACACAACATGACAAGGACCTGAACATCCTCATCTAACTTTGATGTTGGTTTTCTTTGAACAAGAACTTAGGTGTTCTCTCAGGATCCCTTCCAACCTAAATTACTTTAAGTCTACAATTTTACTTGTTATAAATGTATTCTTGCATAAGCTTTTCTCGTAAAGTTAAACATGCTTGCAAAGCTGTAAACCTCTTTCGTGTATGTTCTAAAGCTATCTTTTGCTGGTGATATAGATGGCATAATGTGTACAGTGCCAGAGTTGGAGAGGAAGGAAATGAAATGATGAACTAGTATACAAAAAGGAAATTCACTTGCACTATGCTATGAATTTCTGGAAGTGCTTATACGCTCCTTGTATAAGTGTGATGCATCATCTGGTGAAGGTATTGCGCTGAAAATAGACTTCCTGAACGTATGCTCTATTTGTTCAATTCTTTCAGCTTACTATTTTGATAGACAATAAACTGTAGCTGCACAGTGAGATTTTGTGAATGTCCTGTGGGACCACATCATTACTTTTACTAAAATATGATTCTTTTTGTGAACAAATTTTTTAAAGCACTACAGTTGATGAAAGTACTCTTCAGATGTATCCAGCCAAGTCCTAGTAACTAGTTGCTTGGTAGAAAATTGCAATTAATTAAAAAGAAAATTAGACTAAGTTATTTAGCCTTAATTTTTAGTCATCTGCAGACGTGTTCAATTCCTTGTTCTTACAAAATCTGCTGCATTTCCCAAGAGTCTGTTGTCCTTGTTCATGTACTTCAGTCTTTTTCGAGGAAGATGTTCTCCCAGTACTAGGTAATGGATCTCAGAACGTTTCTATTAGTCTCAAATTGGGGTTTTAAGACTACTACTAATAGACTTTTATGAGTTTTACTGTGCTTTTCCACTCAAATATACATGAAAATAGTACGTATATGTTTTGCTTACATGTAAACCTTTCTTTTTAAATATATCCTTATTAAAATGTACTACGCTTTCCTTGCCAGTTCAAAAAACAATCATTTTGTATCCAAAAAGAGTCTTAAAGTTGAATTGCAAATCTATGATAAGACAAACTTTGCAGCAAGCCAAGCGGTTGCAGAGTATCAAAATACATGAAACTTTTATGGGAAGTTGGTAAACTGGAATATGGTCCATAGAGGCAATGCAGAATAACTGAAAGTATCCTTTTATGGGTGATGGCAGCAGCATACAAATGTGAATGTTTGGAATTCATAGAAAATCACTGTAAAACTTGTGCATACCATGAAGTTCACAGGTTTTTTCTGTAGTGGTACTCTTAAGTATGCAGTACAAAGAATCTACATGGCCTTCTCACACAGTCATTTGGTTTGCAGAAATGCTAACCATTAACTGTGCAAGTCATTCTGGGTATAAATTTCTCTAAAAGGCAGCAAAAAGTGCTGCTATAAATATCTTCTACTTATTTGGCTTGAATAATAATCTCAGTTTTAACGGTGAGCTCTCAGAAAAGAGATGATAATGGAAGTGCTGGCACACTCAGTGTCCCCAGCCCTGCAGGTGTTGCAATAAAAGAAGCTTTAAGAACTTCAAGAACACCAAAAGGGCATAAACCTACAGATGTTTCCTTCAGTTGTTTGTAAAAGGGGAGTTTTGCTACTGTTCTATTGTTTCAGTTGTCCCTTTTTTCTCGGGATTTTACTCTGCTGTAGTTCATCATCCTTGGTTCTCAGAATAGCAGAATTCCCTGGTAGGGCACACCGAAATGGGGAGGGAGGGGTCTTTCCTCAAGACCTTTCCTTTCTGTCCTCCTGACAGAAGAGGACAGTTAGATTATTTTTTTTTTTCAGGGCCAAGCATTTTATGATAAAGATTATCACTGACAGAGCAATCCATAGTGAGTGAAAGATTGAAATGGCATAATTTTAGATATATTGTGGAGTAAGGAAGAGAAATTACCTGCAGTTTTACAGTGCTTGCTTGTTAGCTGCACCAATGGAAAGCTTAATCTCCTTGCAAGGAAGGGCACTCTTTCTTGATGAAAAAGTGGAATGGCTGGTCTGGTGAGTGTTCTCTTTTATTGACTTAAAATATGGTCTTTGTCCTATGTTGTGAAATGAGAAAGATATGTTAGTAAAATGTGGAATACTGCATAGCCAGAAAAGATCATCTAGTTATTCATGTATCAGTAAGTAATTAAATGTTGGAAATACTATTTAAGTTGTGGAGATCAAAATTCTGCAGCTGTAGCATGCTGACCTACTAAGGACTTCAGGAAGACACAGCTGCATTATCCCTGATGAGTTCTTTTAAGCACTGAATTCAGTTGCTTTCTAGGTCAAATTTTTGGTTACTTTTTCCATTTTAAAAGGTTACAGAAAGATTCAGTAACTTTTTCAGAGTTTGATATGTTTTCAGATATGTTTGAATTGAAGTCAAATAATTCAACAGATAAACCTTCATCAAATATTACTAAGAATTTATATACCACATCTAATTCTCCAAATGTATTGGTGAGATGATGAAAATTTGCTGTATGTTAATATACAACATATGAATGGAAGCCCAAGTTGGATTCAGTCTCAAATAACGTCACACTATTGGGGGGGAAGAGGGGAGATATATTAAAATAGGGACATTGCGTCTGTTTGCGTCACAGTTTTACACGGTGTAAATTTTTGGTGAAGGCTTTTGAAAGGGTTTAACTTATGGCAATGTGAATTCCACATAGAATTTGGTAATAGAGCTGTAGCTCTACTCTGTCAAAATGTAGAAAAGGTGTACAGTTTCATTGTTCTTTTCCTCAGAAGGAAATCAATTAGTAGCTTAAACAAAAATAAATTTAATGTTTCATTATTTTTAGCATGACTTCCTAAGGAAATAAGGCTTATGTCATTGCACTGCCTTTTTTATGTCATTGCACTGCCTTTCTGCCTCTGGTTCCACTTTAGAACATCTGGACAATTGCAGTCAAATCTGATGTAGTAATCTGTAAGATTAGTGAAAGTCAGTGACTAGGCAGAAAAAAGCCCTTAAACTGATCTTATCCTCTTCTGAGCAATTTCAACAGTACAAGTTCAATGGTTCCATTTAGATGTGGGCTGACCAGGCAGCGAGTGAGTGCACGTTCCCAAAGGATCTGCTGTGCGCTGCTGGTATTTAGGGGGTAAAAATACTATGGGGATTGCAAACAAGGAGAACGAGGTATTTGTGGGAGAATGGGGATGGATGTCAGTGGAATTAGAAGGGGGGCATGAATGCAGTTAAAAAGGAAGAACGTTAGTGCTTTAAAAAAAATTAAAAGTATGCACAACTCAAACTTCCACAAATTGTTAGGGAATCAAACTTCACAATCTCTTCCTCTAAAAGAAGAATTTCTTCGTATTGTAGAATATAGGAAACTTAACTAGACTGATACTGCTGCTATTTTTACTGTAGTTTTGATGAAACATAGTGCATAATTCTTAGTATTGAGGTTGTTTTAGAGAACAATAATTAAAAATTTAACTGTATACTGTGAATTCCCTCCTATAACTTGACAATTCAACAACTCTACATTCAAACCAAACCACTTCATATTTGTAATTTTCCAGCATGGACTTACATCATTCCAGGCTTTTTTGGTCACTACTTAATTAATTTTGTAAAGTTATCCCATCTGCCTTAAACTTGCTTCACCTTGTGAGCATTAGTCGCATTAGTCTTAGTATCACAGCTATTGTTTTAATTGATGTAATGTAGGTTAGCTCACTGTTTCAGGTGACTTCTGATGAAGCTAATTGAATGCCTTGGAAAATGCTATGTATTGTAGATTTTGATTTCTTTTCCATGCTAAATGTCATCATCTGTGTAACCACTTCTGCTTTAGTGTACTTTGTCTTAAAGTTCTCTGTCAGCATCTGTTCTGCTCTTGCATTATGAGAATGTGTAAGAAAATTCATGCTTCTGAAGCAGACTGTGCTCATTTCTTGTTACCTATACATAAAGATTTTGCCACAGTTGACTTTTTACAAAATTCAGTCAGTGACATCTGTAGTCATTGTGATCTACAGCTAAAACTTTCTTAAATGATGTAGTGTGTCTTCCTAAATAATTGCTTCTGTAAACTTCTGCGCAGTTGTGGTAGCAGTTGTGTGTTGTGTGTAGTTGGGCTTGTGCCAAAAGTGGAAGTGAGGAGTTAAGCTGCCCTGGGATTTTTGCTGTTTCATAAATTCCATAATTGTCTGATTCAGACTTTCAGGATTAAGTATTCTTTAATTTATTGTGAGCACATCTTTTGTCTTTTATACAGGTTTTTGTTTTGTTTTTCAATTAGAGTTTAGTTCTTGTTTTACTGAAGACTTAACTTATGTTCATTTACTGTTGTTTTTTAACAGGTCATCTGAACAAGAATCACCAAAGTGAGTTTTCTTTGAACTTTCTACTGTAGAATCTCTAGCTTTAAGATATATGATAAAATACATAATTTGAACTGATTTTTCAAAGTACTGGTCTTGTATGGTTAGAAGACATAGATGTATAAACCAATGATGATTGTAAAAATTTATGAGAAAGATTGAGTTTTTGGATCAGAACATGGAAAGCCATAAGTCCTAATACACTTCTAATGACTATTAACAAAAAAGTTGGTTAAAAACTCTTGTAAAAGTTTAATGATTCAAAAATCCACTGGTAATTTTATCTGGTAACTCTTCAGGTAGTGCCAGAAAACATTAACTGAAATAATTTGTCATATATTTCTGGTATTGTTAATTTTTTTCCTATATCGAAAAATCATTATGATCTGTAATCTCAACTTGTAAGTGAAATGTTTGTGTTTTGTTGTGTTTTTGTTTTTTTTTTTTTTTTTTTTAATTACTATGTCCTCAAAAATTTTATTGGGATGTATTTACATATACAATGTTCCTGCTTGCTTACCATTGACCTCGCAGGAATCATGAAGAGTCCTGGAAGCTATCAGATAAAAACAAAATTTTAACAGTGTAATTCCTTTTAAGTGTCATTGTAGTTCACTACTTCCAGGTATTTTGAAATTATTGAGAGCGCCAAGTGAATAATATCTCCTGAAGGCTGGAAAAATATTTTCTGTAACAACTGAAAATTCTGCAAATGTTGCACAAAACACTTCATTCCCATCGCCAAGTACACATAGTATAACTGAACATCAGAAATATTATGGCAAGAATTGCATGATGGCACCTTTCAAAATGTTTGTTTGCAGTCAGATTTCCACAAGCCAAGAAATAAGTGTTTGCATTATTAAAGTTTGCTGCAGTGTGAGTCCTGGATGTTAAAAGCCTAAACTACATTCTGCTATAGTGCAGTATTACTTCTCCACTGACAGCTAGCAGTGGCTGCTGGAAATGGTTCAGAAAAGCTCACATACATAGTCAGACTAGCACCAGAGCAGAGACGAACGTATGAATTTACAAATTTCAATGCCAAGGTTTACTTGCACGTACTTCTGCTACTTTAACCCTGTGAGAATTTGATGTTGCTTTTAGGGATAAACTGCAATAAACAGCTAACAGCCTGTGTACTTCCAAGGATCAAATACGCTTCATTGCAGTGCTGGGTTGTCAGTAGCGGTGCAGAGTATTCTTGCAAGAAGTACTGCCACTGAGCATCATGCTCTACCATCTAAGTTAAAAGGTCTGTCTGCAGCGGGGCAATACAAGCAGCTAGGAGTGGGTTTTTGCCGTACACAGCGCTGTGTGTTAGGGATATGAAACAGTGTCAGAGTTATACCTGAGTTTTCTGCAGGACAGAGGTTTTCACAAAGTACTATGTAGTATTTATAAAAACGGCGCAGTTCGGAGGTCTGGTATCTGTGAGTTTGATCCAGTTAGAGGGGTTTAGTTGTGTTTGATAGAGTTCTGCATTTCATTCTCTTCAGAAGAGGGCATGAGCTAAATGAATGTTTGAATGGTCCTGGAGCACGACCAGGCGATTTGGCCAATTCTGAGATTTGAGGTGTTCATTTACTTACCCATTTTTGTTATTCTTGAATTTTAAGGTTCTTGACTCACTAGGGCAGGTCGGCACCCCCATTTAATTCTGGGTCATTCTTCATGATTATAGCTATGTCAATGACAGAATATATTAACTGTCCTTAAATCTTTCATTGTCACTTCATTTCCTATTTCTCTGACAATTTACCATGACTTTTCTGCAAAGCACCTTCTCCTGGAGGGATGAGGTTGAGATGGCCCTCATAAGAGGGAGGAATGAAAAACAAGTGCTTTGCAAGAGTGAGTGGAATCACGGCAAAAGTCTTTCATGGGTAGGATTGGCAACTGAAGTGCCTGTCCCCTGGGGTTCAGCTCTCTTCTCATTACTGTGATTTCCTGTACCACTACAACAGTGCCTTTCACTGCTGACATCCAAATATTTTGATGCTCTTGTTTTGTCCATTCTCCTAGATGTCCACTGATCAAATGATAGGCTTAGATCATACTCCAATCCTGTTACCTTGCACCCAAGAAATGGTGTTAAATCTGAAGTATAAAGTTGGCTTGTTCTTTTAACTGGGAACTGCATTTGTATATTTTACTATTTTATTTAAAAATTTGGATAACGATACCTTTGTAATATTTATTTATCCTTTTTAAATGAAGGAATGTATTGGGAAACAGTCCAACGCAGAGTTCTCTGACCCGTACCTCACCTAAAGCCTTGGCTTCCTCTCCCAATGGAGTTGGTAACGTTTCTGGCCCTTACCCACTGGAAGGGGTTGATAAACAGTTCTTAGAAACATATGACAACGTTATAAAAAGTAGCTCGACAGAAGATTCCAGTCAGTACTACTGTGATAAGGTATGTTCAATTGCCTTCTTTTAAAGTCAAAACTAGTACTAAGTGTAGGTTTGAACTGTAGATTAAGAACCCACAAAAAGTGTGTTTGTATTCCAGGATGATCATATTTCATGCAGTAATAAGAGTAAATCTTGTCTTACTATTCAAATTTAACCAAGACTGTGTACACAATATGGTAGGCAAGGCTGACAACTACGTTGATTTCCAGTGTCCAGGTTTCCAGAAGCATCTTCAGGGGAAGATACTTACGTGATTAAATCTTATTTCTCCAAGGAAAGATCAGATAACTCAAGCTGTTGTATGTCTTGATAAAAGACACAACTCTGCTTTATCCCAGGCATCTCCTCTTTAGGATGGCTAAACATCATCCTTTGACTTCTGCGCTGGCTAGAGAGCAGCTGCTCCCTGCTAACGTTATGGAAACGGATCATTCCTCCCCTTTCTCCAGACCGTTCCAGGGTGGTGCTGAACAGCTTCATAACCTGCCTGTCCAGTAGCTGCTGCCAACTTTTAATCCTTCTGGCTTGTGGATCTCTTGCAGAAGATACCAATGCACCCATGCACAGGAGAAAAACTGGGGAAAAAGTAGTCACTTCATAGCCCCTAGAGTAGAATTGCACCTAACTTTTTTTTTCCCCTTTAAATCACCTTTAGTAAAGACAACACATTGAAAATTTTAATAAGAGCTATCAACTGAGAAAGCTGAGATGAGAGTAACAGTGTTAGGACAGAGCAAGCAGAGAACATATTTGCTGTTATGTATGTTGCTGTTTTTACAATTTTAAAAGGTTACAATCATGACTATGTTCTGTAACCTAGCTTCTTCCTATTTTAAATGTGGCTTTATGTAGAGTATTCTTTTCAGCACATCTAAATTGGGATGCACTATTTTCTAATTTGCTGCTATTTTCTTTTAAAAATTAGAAAAGTTTTGGTTTTTCTATGTATTGCAGAATGACCTAATTGAGGGAGATTTACTTTTGGTGCGTATCATACCAGATGAAGACGGGAAGTTTGGATTTAATCTAAAGGTAAAACAACAATCTTTTAGTTATTTTTAAATGCTTTATAGAGATACTATGCTTTGACTTTATGATTATTTTTCATTTTTAATGCAATGCTTTGGAGAAAGCACTATGTTCTACAGGAATTTCTTATGGACCGAGAGTTTTTGGAAGTGGCAGCCTAATCCTTAAATTCTAAAGCAACATTTACAGAAATAAGCCTCTACTAGTTCTGTGGGTTTTTTAGTTGCATATACTATGGACATGGCACATTTCCAAAGCAGACTGCCTATTTGACTGCTTAAATATGAACTTGGAAGGCTAATTTAAGGCATCAACTTTTGGAAAATTTGACCTCTGTATTATAAAACAAGTTAAATAGTTTGTGCTATCCAGTTGAATATATCCATTTAAAAAATCATATGGGAAAGGTGACAATTAATTTATGAAGAAAATGGAAATTACTATTAATAATTGACTATTGTATATTTTTTACATTCCCTCACTGAAATCCCATTTAAGCAGATAGTGTAAAGTAGCCATAATATCAAAATGGGGGTAGAGTTTGATCTTTTCACCTCAGACATTTATTGGTGGGGCAGTGATAGAACGTCATGTAAGAGTGAGAGAGTATGGTTGTCTGGAACGTTGATCCTACCTGGTCCCTTGCAGGTTCATCACAGCATCTAAGAACACAGTCCACCTTGCAAGTTTACGTATTGAATTAGGCTTGCTTGAAGGGTAGGGTTAGAATAAATGCTGCATTTGGTCTGTTTATTGCATTTGGTCTGTTTATTGCCTGTTAAAATATATGGCCAAGCAAAGACACTGGGTCTAGTTTACTAGAAATTGGTAGGTTTAAAGACACCACACCCTCCCCCCCCCATTTACTGATGAAAATTCAATCTTACTAGCCCTGCCTATAACAATGGAGCATAAAGTTTATATAGATACAAAAACAAGTCATTACTTGTTTTAAATGCTGCTCATGTTTATTATAATGAAATATTTATGGTGGTTATTTATTTGACATTCCTCTAGGGTGGTGTAGATCAAAAAATGCCATTAGTGGTTTCAAGAATAACTCCAGGATCACCTGTAAGTAAATTCTTAAGACTTTTAATCCCTCCCTTTATTACTTTCTCCACCACTCACACAGGTCTGTATGCATAGAAATTTAGAAACCCATAACCAGTATGAGACAGCAGCTGATCTGTTCTCTTTAGAAATTGATTTGACCAGTGGTTTCTTAAACCACAGATGAAAAGATTAGCCAAACAAGACACCAGTGGAAAGCATGTTTGTTTCCCCCTGTCATCTCAAAAATCGTATCTTGAACTGGACCAAGTTAAGTTAGTGAAAGTCAGGTTCTTCATGCTTAGTGAAGTAATTCTTCATGCATAAGATAGTAGAGCTGTGAAAACCCTTGACAAAGGCTGCTGTGGTTAAAATAATTTTTTGGGTGGTCAGGAGAGTACAAATAGTTGGGAGAAAAACCTGCTAGCAGTTACTGACTAGACAAACCACAACAGGCTGAGGAAATCCTTAGGGCTAAAAATATTTATAGGATTGGAGAGTACTTGATGGGGAGGGCATTGCAGAATGTTTGCTCTGTTCTTATTTTGCTATGGATTTTTTTTCTCGTGGAAATATTTATGGGCTAGGTGGAACATTCATTAGAATCAGTACAGCCATTGAATACTACTTCTGAATTGTGAATAATAGTAATATAACATCGTGGTAACTTTTTTCTAAATAATTATTACATAAATTTGTGAAGGTATATGCTACCTTATCTCAATTTTCTTTCAATTCCCTTCTGCCAAAGTGTATTTCCCAACTCTCATAAAATAATTTCAGTGCAAACTTGAGAGGAAATATTGCTGGCTTAATCCTAAAAATCTCATGTAGTCTGTGTCTTGCAGGCTCTTTTGAAATCTGATAATCAGTCACAGGACTGGTATCTACATGTCATGATGTAAATCAAGCTATAAGAGATTGTTTGAGAAGTAGTTTTTGTCACATTTATGATTTGTGCCTTGACTTATGCAGTGCATAGCACTCCTTTATGAACTACAATATTATTTGAATAGAAGAGTAGTAGGAAACTATCATTATAACTTAAATCCACAAAGTGAAAATAATACAGTCATTAAAATGATTCATAGTCAAGCTAGCAAGCTTCTTAAGGGTGATTTGAGATAATGAAGTTAATGTAGGGCAAACAGGCTCATTCCACAATCAGAGAGTGAAAGATGCTTCTCCAGAGGCAGCGATTTCCTTTGGCAGATTTAGATTGTCTTCTGGGAAGTATTGATCTGTTTTTTTCCTCTTGGATTGGAAAAGGACTGGACTTCTAACTTACAGACTTCATTTAAGTGTCTCCAGTTAGTGGCATAGGCATAGACGCAAGTGACCAATTACCTCTCTAGCCTCGCAAACCACCAAGCCAGCAAGTTATCAAGGGTCAGGGAATAAACTGGAAACAGTTATCCAATACAATATACTCAACAGCAGTGTTATAGAAATCATGTCATGTTACAGCAAGAGGAAAAAATTATACTTATTTTTAGAGCATAGCATTATTGACATTGATTATGTTGTTTTCCATAAACAACATTTAACCAGTTCTTGACTGTTTAATGATATGTAGCTGATATTTGGAAGTTCAAGTTAAGCAGTCTAACGCATTTTTACGTTATTTTAGCTCAATGATGCATTTCCTTCATTGTATTGCTACTATTTCAACTTGTTCTAGATTCAATCGTTACCCTGTAAATTGTCCTCAGGGTTGTTGTTTGGTAATATTATTTGCTAAGATTACTTCTCAGGTTTGTAGGTCACTTTTTCTCCACTTTCCTACAAAAAGATCTGTATTCTCTGTGGAGGAAGGGGAGCAAATCTGCACTATTGTCCCTTTCATGTCCTAAAGTTCTTTTAAAAATCCTACTCTGATACAGTAGCAATCTAGTATGTTGGGAAGATTGTGGGATAGAGTAGCCAAAATTCTTGTGGGAGAGCATTAAATCTAAAGAACAACGATTTATCGCATGTGGTTTGTTGGGGATTTTTTTGAACTAAAGTCCTCTACTGATTTTTTTCACAAACAGTATTTAATGTCCTAAGGTGCTAAAGAAGTCGTCATGATTTTATTTAATAAAGCTTTTCATTGAAAAATAGTATGCATGCTTCTTGGAGCAATAACTAGGTGCTTAGCATAAAATGAAACATTGGGTGTATCAATAAGACAGGAAGCCTTTGACATAATTAATTAGCTGGAAAAGCTCAGTATCTGAAAAATCTACAAATTATGCTTACATAGAAGGAATTATTTCTCCTTCAAGATGTATTTTATATAGTGAGATGATTTAAGTAAGAGAGCTGAGGCATTAACATGTCACATGATTAACAAAATTTCTTCAAGCAAAGATATTAATCTCCATCTGTAATAAAGAATAATAGCCAGCAACCAGCCAAGAAATCTATATTATAGGCAAATACAGGAGATCAGACAGCATTCCCTCCATGTTCTTGTTGACTTCTTGACTCTCCTAGACTGACCTGATGTGGTCTTTATATCACTAGAGACTAATTTAGATGTCAAACAATAATATTTCAATGTGATTAAATCACTCAATCACTCATAGTTCTATTCTTCAGTCTTGCCCTTGTAAATTGTACAAAATATGGCGAGGGAGCTTTTGAGGAGCTGTGAATAGCTAGTTAAATCAGTATTGAAGAACACCATGGCTATTCATAATTCCCATTCTTCTTCTGTTTACATTTGTCTTTTTATCATTGTCAATCTTCTCTATCCTTCATTATTTTCTTTCCTTATTTCTTTTCCTTTTTCAATTTTTAAGCAACATTTCTGCTTGGGATTTTTTCCTCTTGCATACATCTTTTTTCCCTCTCTCTTTTCCTTTATCTGTTTTGTGGCACTCATACATGTCTTAAGTTTTCTTTCCCTTTATTCTCTGACACAAGTGGCTCCCAATTAATTTTCTTCTTCATATCCTTGCCTCTTTTTTTTTTAATTCTGCATTTTTCTTCTCGTTGGTTCTATCATTGTCACTTCTTTTCATCTCTTCCTATTTTTTACTTGGTAATATAGCACCTCACTGATAAGCTTACTTTAGGAGCCATCAGTGCAAGGCATATAAGCAGGATTGGGGCTGATGAGAACACCTTGTTCACATTTGGGGGGTTGATGATGGTTTTTTGATAGGGCTAATAACACTGGATGAATAAAGTTCAGGGAACCTGTGCTGGCATTAAGGAAATACAGGGCACAATGATGAATAGAGAATAACAGTAATATGAGTTATATGTCTCATTCATATAACAAATGAAATGGAGTGTACATGTAAGTATATCACTCTTGTGTAGCTGGGTGCTTCCTAGACTAAATAAAAACTAGGACAGCAATGAAAATAAAATTGTTACACTACTTGACACTCAAATGTAGTAGAATCCTGCACATTCATATTACAGAATTACAGAAGGTTGGAAGGGACCTGGAGGTCATCTTGTCCAACCCCCCCTGCTCAAAGGGCAGCTAGAGCCAGTTGCCCAGGACCATGTCCAGATGGCTTTTGAATACTCCAAGATGGGAGACTCGACAGTGTTTCTGGGCAACCTGCTCCAGTGCACAGTCACCCTCATAGTAAAAAAGTGTTTCCTGATGTTCAGATGGAGCCTCCTGTGTTTCAGTTTGTGCCCACTGCCTCTTCTCCTGTCACTGGGCACCACTGAAGAGAGCCTGGCTCCATCTCCTCTGCAGCTTCCCTTCAAGTATTTATATGTATTGACAAGATCCCGCCCAATCCTTCTCTTCTCTAGGCTAAACACTCCCAGGTCTCTTAGCCTTTCCACATACGAGACATGCTCTAGTCCGTTAATCACCTTCACAGCATCATCATCATCATATTCTGGCCATAGCTTGAATTGCTTTGCACTGATCTTAGAGCTAAGCATACCAAGAAGTGTGGCAGAAAAAAGCCAAACAAACCCTAGAGTTCAGCAGTTAATCTAAATTGCTGTATCCAAGACAAGACATATTGTAATTTTTCATTTGAGATGGAAAAAACCTTGTTTTAGTGTTCTCAGGTAGCAGTACAGGTAGCAAAAAAAATTGTCACAAATGAGTGACTTGAGCATCATAGGTTGAGTACTTACCTGCATCTTCTTGTTAAAAGTTTCAGTGAATGAAATGAGGAAGAATGTTCTCTATATGTAGATATCATTTAATATCCACCAAACAAAAACATGAAATGTATATGGATTTCTTTAAATTTTAAAAAGTGCATGCCTGGGGAATGTCAGGTTACTTAAATTACGTTCGTCAAAATCGTGTTTGTACTTCTCAGTATTCACTGTATAAAAACTGAAGCATGTTATCTTATGTGCCCAAAACACTTTTTCCAGAAATTCATTTACAAGTGGCTATAATCGGTGGCTGTTGAGGCTTGGAGTTTAGATCTTTAAGAGCAATCTGATGATGCATGTTTGATAAATACCAATTCTTTTTATAGCTATCAATATGCTGTTTGAACTGCTTCTCATTGAGAGGCTTTGAAGCAAGAAAGACAGCTTTAGATCTGAATCTTTTGATAGAACTTCTGATAGATAGATGAAACCTTGTCAGAAGAACTCTGAAGGCTTTGCTTACATGATGAACTTTATATCCTGATGTGTTCCTGCTTACATGACTGAATGCAATGACATTAATGTGTTTCTTTGGTCTTGAAACAGGCTGATAAATGCATTCCAAAACTGAATGAAGGTGATCAGATAGTATTAATTAATGGCCGAGATATCTCAGAGCACACGCATGACCAGGTGGTCATGTTCATAAAAGCCAGCAGAGAATCTCACACGAGAGAGCTTGCACTTTTGGTCAGGCGGAAAGGTAACTGGGCTGATTTTATTCACTTTTAATACTTTTGAGACTGTTGCTCTTATGCTTGGTGGTGTACTCTCTTCTGTTTACATAGATGTGTTCTCAGTGCACTGGAAATAGGTCTGTGCTAAAAAAGTAGATCTCCCTGCATTTGAATTAATAATACAAGTAGTTTTAACTATATAGGTTCTTACCACTGCAACACAGAATCTGTCAAGTTAGAATTTCTTCTTATTTTTGAAGTCTAAAAGCCTATGAGAACAAATAGTCCTTTGCAAAAGTTTGGTGTGTGGTTGGGTTTCTTTTGTAAATATAGTGTAATTTCACAGATCCCCAATTGCGGGTTTGCAAATACCCATGGGCTGTTCCCAAGCACAATTATACAATGAAACAAGTCAAATAAGCTTGCTTTTTTTTTTCCCCCTCTTTTCTTTCTTTCCATTCTATACAATAAACATTTTGTGACAATACTGAGCTTGACCAATGCTCGCTACCTGCTAAATTGCTGCCAGCAAATAAGAGACAATCTCTGAAATATGCAGGGTCCTAAGCTTGTGTATTTAAAATATGGGGAACCCACCCAGCTTGGTTTTGCTGGCTCCACATTTAAACACATGCAGATCCCTAGAGCTTTCAGGTGATGTGAAAAGTTTATTATTTACTTTCCTTAAGAGCTGTGGTCATACCTTTACACACACAATTATGGAAGATCTTTGCACAGAGTTTCTGAAACACAAATGTCTTGTGTTTCTAGGAAGACAGATGGGCTTTTGATCTTGTTTTCCCTGAACAGTCCTGCCTCTGTTATTACAGGCCTTTCCACTGGCTCTGTGCAGTATTTAGTCTTCTCTTAACTTTTCTAGTCCCCTTCCTACTGGCAGATAAGAGAAGTCTGCTCTTAGCTAAAAATAACCTGTGGGCTCCATGCCGGTCACTTGTATAGGCATGAGTATGAACAGCTCCCCATTTTCTGAAATTTCATGAGCCGTTCTGATGATGGCAGAGAATGTCCACAGCTGGACACATTTGGTGACAGAATAGCTTTCACAGAGACAGAACTGCTGTGTAGATTAATTCATTAATGTTTGTAATGCTCTTCAGCATGTTAGCAAGGAATGTGATCGAAAACTGAATAATATTTTTTTTGTCATTTATTAAGTTAGTTCCTTCAACATTAGCATGAGAAATTGCAAAAGACAATTCAGTTGCTTCTTTAATGGCAAGGGAGTACAATCTAAGTATGTTTGTGTTTGTTTTGCTGCTGGGGGTCCAAAGTTACATAAGCTTCTTATAGAGATATTCTGTTAATTATTCTATAAACTTTTTTAGGCAAAACTCATTTGTTTTTTACCATGGTGGATGTTGTGATTCATTAGCCTATTCAGCAGATCACCCTGTAAGGCAAGGTTGTGGCAAAAAACTCTTTGTGCTTGGAAGTCAAGTTCTTTTCCTTCATAGGTAGGGACCTTGAGAAGTTTTGTTTTCTGAAAGGTCAAAGGGATGTTTTACTCTTAGTAGTTTCTACACTAATATAGTACATAAAGAAATGCAGTTAAATGTGTTGCTATTTGCTTTCCTGAGGCCTTGTCTTTGCAAACTTTGTTGTTCTTGCAAGTTGGTAAATTTTAATACGTGTTGCAAATACATTAATGCTGTATATAACAGATTTTAATTTTCATTACATCTTTCAGTAGTTAAACACTTTGTGGAGCCTAAATCAGAAGACGAAGCTGATTCTCACAATATCCCAGAATCTCTTCTTCCTATCTATTCCGAATATGGTGGTGATACACTGGAGGAGTCTATGGAGCAGCTAAGGAAAGGGCTGGAAAGTGGGGCCGTCCTTATTCAGTTTGAGGTAGGTAATACTCAACTCTCAAATGCCATTAATATAGACAAATAGCCGCAACCAGCAAGTAATGTAAGGGCTTAATTAATTGGAAATCTCATTGCTCCCATTCAGTCTTACCTCAAAAGAGCAAGACTGTGACTTGCCCATCAGTTTCACCCTTCACTACTTAGGATAGGGAAGAATGAGTAATCAGTCTTGCATAAAACATCATCTGCTGAGAAAAAAATGTGTTTTAATTAACCTGTTTCTAGCTCAAGTACTCAAAGCTCACTAAATTAATATTTTTTTCTTAATTATTTTATTTAGTAAAATAGTGGAGTTTTGACAGAGATCAGTCTTGTACTTTGTTTCTTTTTCCATGCACTCATTGACATTTCTCAAACATCTTTTATACCTTAAGTTAGTGTTTCAAGTTCTCATGTGTTGCCTTTTTTCATGGAATAACAGGAGCAACTTGACCATTCCTCATCTTCATCTCTTAGAGGTTGATATGAAAAGGGTTGAATGTTAATTTCCACTTGCAGGACATTTGTAATGTCCAGTTCTGTGTTGTTTCTCCCCGGTGATCTAAAACATTGATGGTTCCTTCTTGGGCAAATTACCTTATACATGAGATACCCCTGCCTATAGGATGAGACTGTGAAGAACTGCTGTATAGATTAATGAATTAATGTTTGTCATGTTCTTCAACATGTTAGCAAGGAATGACATGGAAAACTGACCAATAAAATGTTTTTATAGTTTACTAAAATTAGTTCCTTCAGTGTTAGCATAAGAAATTCTAAGAGATAATTTAGCTGCTTCTCTAATGTCAAAGGAGTACAGTGTTATGAATGTTTATGCTTGTTTTTGCTGTTATGGATGCAAACATGCATAGTAACTCCAGAGAAACACTGCTTATTATGATTTAGACATTTCATATTGTTGAGTTCTGGAGTAACCCTTTCTGATGCTGAAAAGTTGTAGAATATACAGGTTTTCCCCATTTTGATATTTTTTCCTTCACTGTTTTTTCAAATGCCCTAAGTTTTAATGGTGCTGGCTGAAGAGATGTAGTATTGCTTATTGCATAACCACTCTTTTTATGAGGTTTGCTTTGTTTCCAAGATTTCTGAGAGTTATGATTCTCCCTTTTTTTTTTTTTTTTAAAGGAATTGTAGACTATGGTTCATAGCTGTTTTCCAAAATCCATGGCACTGGTTGCAATGCAGTGATAGCAATGAGTCTGGCTACTGAAACAGTAACTCAAAAGATAGGAACTAGCCTTTCAGTCCTTTGTTAATTGTCAAAGTTGTTGACTGAATTTGTACACAAAGTTCCTGTAATAATCTTCATAGGTTATTTAATCCTTTATGACTTTTTTCCTGACAGCATTTATAAAAGGATATTACTGATGTTAGAAAAAGCGCAAAACCTTTTTGAAATCTAATAAACTAGGAGCAGCTTAGTGGCCTCTTCCTTTGAGTTCATTGTTTAGTGATCTTCAAGAGCAGAGGCAATTGCAGCATCATCTATCAGCTTTGGTCGCTCTCAAACTCTCCATTCACACTAGTAAAAGAGTAAATAATTAGCCAGTAGGTTATGAATAACCAAGTTTTTCCAGAATATCCTTGTCCACTTAAGCGGAATTTAAGAAGTCTGTCAAGGGCAAATGACTTTTTGGCAGGCAACAATAATGAAGCTTGAGAATTGTTAGTTAACGTTAAATTATTTTTCCTTGTCTCCCAAAAAAAGCAGAAATCACAACTTGGCTCTTGTAAAATGGAACTTAAGTTATAACTGGTAGAAGCTGTTCAGTTGCATAGTTTATCAAGTTCTCTTCTCACATGGCTTGTTTATGCTTTTTGAGTTGAAAAATGTGGTGAGCTGTGATACCAAGTCTTAGGATTCAGTAAATCTCACAGTGGAATAAACTTTTTGTGTGCTGTTCCTTTCTAGTCAACCAAAGTAGGGGATTTTAACTTCCTATTTGTTTCATTCCATTTTATTTATGGAACCATACTCTAAATCTTCATTAAATATGTAAGATATAATGAGCTTTTTGGTAAGTGTTGAATGAAGTATATAAAACTCTTGCACAGCCAGGTTAATAACTCAGTGTTAAGTTGCTTTCATGTATATTTAATACAGAAAAAATGTGGCTGTATAATTGCATTTCTTCATTTTGTTGTTGTTGTTGTTTTCCCCCCTCTGTACCTTTTGTTGTCTTGTATGATGCACTTAATGCATTTTGACCTTAAAATTTATTTTTGGTTATACACTTGTATGCCTACATTTACTCCAGATAAAGTTTGCAAGACAGTGGTTGGCCCAAAAGAAGAGTCGTCACATGTAAAGAGATTGTGATACATTGAAGCTTTTTTTTATCAGGGACTTGCAGGGATTGATTGTGATGGTTTTAGTCCAGAGAATAGAAGTGTGTTTGAATTGTTTGTATTACAGTTGCTTCCAGAAAATATTAGTCTGCAGCTGTTTTTTTCTTCTGATGTCTTTTATTGCTCACTTCTTCCACCCTCAACCTCACTTTTCCTTCTGTCACACAGTTTTATAAGAAAAAGGCAACCTTGCAGGGAAACAGGTTATATCAATGACCCTTACACTTTCTCTTTTCTTTTTTATTAGAAGTTCTTCTAGAGATGATGATGGGCTAGCAATAACAGAAATTCTTGCCATGTTAAAATACACAAAAATCTCTTAAGTGGATTTTGCAGATGGTTAGGAAAAAGATTAAAGAAAATAACTTCTGATTTTTTTTTCACACTATGTATTTTCATAAGAATCTCTTTAGTGTGTGTATAGCATAATCACAACCCTCAAAATCCTGTCGTTTTTCATTCTGTCTTGCAGCAACTTTATAGAAAGAAACCAGGATTGGCTGTTACATGTGCAAAGGTACCTCAGAATATGGACAAGAATAGATACAAAGATGTTCTACCTTGTGAGTATTAAGTACAGACTTTCTGCCTATTTTGCTTTATCCTCTAAATGATAGCTTATAAAACTGTTGTATTGAACTTCTTGATTGAAGATTTCATTATATAATCAAAGTCTTGTAATTGTTCATTTTATTTTCTAAAAGGTTGTTTATTTTGGTTTGTATTCTGCTGTTTGTGTGTTTGCAATTCCTCATTTTTTTGACTTAATAAAAGGGAAGCATGGCCCTTTGTTGCTAATTTTATTCCCTCTTTATTATTTTTTCGTGTGCAGATGATGCCACAAGGATAGTATTGCAAGGAGCTGAAGATTACATTAATGCAAATTATGTGAATGTAAGTCATAGAGAGACCTGCATTTGCCCACTTTCCATATTACAATAGCAGACTAAATTAAGCCTTTTTAAGAAATAAAGGAAAAAATCCCCCCATTTTATATTTTGGGGATTTCTAAATGTAAAAGCTGTAAAGATTAATAATGTAAAAGATGAAGCGTCTCTTGTGAAAGTGGCCATCCTGGTACACAGTAGATGCAAGCATGTGATGTACACTGTGATATGTGCAGGGCCTTTAACCAGTAAAAATTGTTTTACCTTTCCATATACTGCACATGTTGAGGTTCTCTCCTATAGCTTAAAACTAAGCCTTTTTCCCCTCTAGAACCAATGGCCTACCAACTACGCTATGAAGGGTCCAGAAGATAAACAAGAGCCCTGATTGCCCTAATCATGTGTGTAGACAGGGAGAAAAGGGGAAAATATATTTTTCCCAGAAAGCTCAGAAGGTCAACCGTATCCTGGGCTGCATCCCAGAAGGCCAGCCACATCCTGGGCTGCATCCAAAGCAGTGTGGCCAGCAGGTCGAGGGCGGTGATTCTGCCCCTCTACTCTGCTCTGGGGAGACCCCACCTGCAGTCCTGTGTCCAGCTGTGGAGCCCTCAGCACAGGAAAGACATGGACCTGTTGGAGAGGGTCCAGAGGAGGGCCACAAAAATGATCAGAGGGATGGAGCACCTCTGCTATGAGGACAGGCTGAGAGAGTTGGGGTTGTGCAGCCTGGAGAAGAGGAGGCTCCAGGGGGACCTTACAGTAGCCTTCCAGGACTTAAACGGGGCTTAAAAGAAAAGTGGGGACAAACCATTTAGCAGGGCCTGTCCTCCATGATAGGATGGTGGTGGTAATTTTAAACTAAAAGATTTAGACTGGATATAAAGAAGAATTTTTTTCACAATGAGGGTGGTGAAAAATGAGAACAGGTTGCCCTATCCCTGGAAACCTTCAAGGTCAGGTTGGACGGGGCTCTGAGCAACCCAATCTCGATAAAGATGTCCCTGCCCATTGCAGGGGGGTTGGACTAGATGACCTTAAAAGTCCCTTCCAATCCAAAGATTCTATGATTCTATGTTTGAATTAGATACTTCAATTAAACACCTAAATCACAGAATCAACTGTTAACTTACTGTGTCTATCATCAGGCAATAAACAGCTTTTTTTAGTGTACTTTTGGTATACCTTGCCATTATTCCTTACTAAATATTAAAGAAAATTTGGGAAGTCTTGCAGTTTCAAGTTTTCAAATACATTTTCACTATTAGTCATCTCTTCCTAGTTCACCATGAAGGACTATAGTATCTATAGTATACATCTAGTTTAAATTAAAAATTTAAAGATTTTTCAGATAACAAATTGTGATCTTGATTGTCTTATTACTCAACTTGGCCCCTTAATCTTCCCTCAACTCTGAATGAAATGCTGATTTAAAGAAAAATAGTACTTGAGCAGTGAGAGCAAACTTTACATAGGATTTCTCGATCTCTTTATAGATGGAAATTCCTTCTGTGGGCATTGTGAACAGGTACATTGCTACTCAGGGGCCTCTTCCACACACATGTGTGCACTTCTGGCAAGTAGTCTGGGATCACAAGTTGTCACTGATCATCATGTTAACAACTCTCACTGAACGAGGACGGGTAAGTGTTCAGGTTCTTCATATGCTGAAGAAACGTACTCTACCTTTAAACTTTTTTCCCATTGTTACGATTAAAAAACCCTAAAATAGGCCAGCTTATTCTGTTGAATCATTTCTCTAAAGGACAGACTTTCTGAATTACTTAGAAGAACAGATACTCTGCAACTTACTTTTTTTTAATGCTGCTTTGAGACTTATTTGTTTTCATAAACCGAAATCACTGCATTGACTCAATTTTGCTGATCAGCCAGGTACTATGTGCTGTGCAGTGGACAAGGATTTTACTGAACCAGTATCTCACTGGAATGCTTTTTCATGTTCAGTCTATTCCACAACTTTTCAGCCTTAGATTAGATGGGAAATGAGGTAGCAAACCCTTTGTCATCAGTGCTGCTCTAAGCTTACCTTTTAAAATGAGGAATAGATATTGGCATTAGGATTGTTTCTGCATGTTACATGTGCACTGAGTAGGTGTGCCTGCCTATCTGCCTTTAGAAGGTGAACCAGAAAAAGGAAGACTTATTATTTCAGCAGTAGAGTGGTAGGGATCTGAAGATCACCCTCTTACTACCACCAGCAGAAGACAGGAGAGAAAATGGTTCCTTATGCTTGTATGCAGAATTGATTAATCTCTTTTCTTTTAGAAAAAAAGAGAGTGTTTCATGGATGTAATTTTAATACTGAATTCCACTTCAGCTCTCACTTGTATTCTGATGTACCTCAAACTTCATATGCAGCACATCAGATGCCTTCACGTGCACATACGACTTTTCTTGTCACGCATTGGTAGGCATGAAGGTTATGGCATTGCATATAGCCTTCATCTATAACTTTAGCATTTAGATACAATTAGTCATTTAAGAGAAGATCTCTGTCTTCAGTTTTACATCTGACATAGAGAAGAAATATGCATCTCTTCGTCAAATGACACGCACATGAGCTAAAGTTGCTTCTCCATTCTTTGTTCAGTTTCTGAGCTCAGTTCTCCCTAGAAAATATGGAGGGCAACTTTAATTATATGACGAAATTACTGCAGATTATTGTGCCTGCAATAACCTTCTGCATAGTATTCTTGCTACTAATGTTTATTAGCATTATTTGTTTAAAAGCATTATTCTGTGTTTTAAAAATATTTTTGCCTTAAAACACAAAATATGATTGAATAGAAAAATGAAGATTTTTTTCCAATTCAGTGAATTCCTGTCAAAAACAGAAGTAACACATAGCTCTTACTGACCTGAAAACTAATACCTAAATTAGGGAAGCAATCTTCAGAAGATGGCTAGAGTCACTTCATTACCTTCAACACTTGCTTTCAGGGAGAGGAGAAGGGGAAACTGTTCTTATGGAAGCAGCCAGACAGGTACCAGGCAGGCTGAACTCCTGGGGAGTGTGTGTCAAGGGGTGACAGTGTTGTTGGGTATTTCTTTTCCTGCTCACTCTCTCTGCAGAATGAGTTATCTCTTAGGGCCTTCAGAAACAGAGCCCACCTTGCTCTTTCCCTCAGCCGTGAGACTGCAGTGTTGGAAGGGCAGCAGCGGGGGCAGGCTGGTTTGCACTATTTTTTGCCTTTCAGCATGACCTTGCTTCAGTCTAAGAATAATTTGTGTTTGAAGAGACCTGTGGAGATATCTGGTCCACTCCTCTCAGCTCAAAGGGGGGGCAGCTTTGAAGTTCATGAAGGTTGTACAGCATCATGTCAGTTAAGTTTTGATTTTTTTCCATGGATGGACATTCTACAGCCTCAGAGAGAAGCTTGTTTCTGTGCTTAACCATCCTCACTGAAATAGTTTTTGCCAACATCTAATCAGAATTTCCCTTTTTGCATTTTTTTTCAGTTACTACTTGTCTCTTCATTGTTGACTTTCAAGAAAAGTGTGGCTCTGTCTTCACTATAACCTGATGTTAGGTGGCTGAAGATGGCTACAAATTCCCCTCCTACACTTTTCTTCTTAAGATGGAACAAATCCATGTGTTTCTCCTCCTGTGTTATGCCTTGAGAAGTCATTTTAGCAATTGCAGTTTAGTACCAGACAGAAAGCATCTTGCATCCAATTTACCTGAACTTTTATTAAAGTTACTAAAGCACAAGTTTATAGAGAATTTAGCCTGTTTTGCCATGTTATTTTCCAATTTTTATGTAAAGATCTCACCAACAAACCAGATATTATACTGCTCCTTGAATTTCTTGAACCATAGCATAGGAGGGGAGGCTGGAAATAGAAATGCTTGTGCCTTGCTGGACCTGCTGTTTACAAACA
>NW_010517186.1:0-4135 GCF_000687285.1 Phaethon lepturus
GATGTCCGGCTGTGCCGCTTGACTTGACGGTGAGAAAGCGGTTCCCAAGTTCGCCACGTACTGTTTTAACCCGTCGGGACGCTTATTCGTAAAGTCAAGATTATTTCAAAACCACCTTAAATGGACTTGAGAGTCCCAGTCGCATGGTGCTACCTAAGCTTGGTGTAAGACTTCAGAGCGGCCCCAAAAATGCGGGGAAACTTAGCTGCTCTCTTTTGGCTGCTCTCTCTTGGCTTCCAGCCGTGCTGGAACTACACTGCTCCGCTTTTCATACTTTGCCTACAACTTGCAATTTGAGGTGCTGCGACATGGGACAAAAGGGTTGAGCCGTCCAGGGGAGAGTTTGGCAGAGGAAGACTGCAAACAGTGAGAAAAGGAAATTGTTAAATGGATGTGAAAGCCACAGAAATCCAGAGCCGACATTCACTGGCTTGCTTTGGTTCAAAGTTAAAACAAGCGTTGACTTCCCTCTGAGCTGCACATAGTGGTTTGCATTTGCAGCGTTTCCAACCAGGAGCTCGATTCTTCCCAAGATTTTGCTTAGGGATAGTGCTCGAGGAAGAAATTGTTCTGCTGTGGAGCCTCTACTAGAAATCTTGGCTTCTGAGAGCGGGTTTTGCTGGGAGGGAGGGAGGGAGGGGGAATGGGACACAGCACGCAAGCCATTTACCGAACGTCTCAAGGACAACGTTGCAGCGCCAGTGCCATTTTGGTGGAGGAGTGTTTTCATAAACACAGTACGTGTTGGGTCACAACCTCCACCTCCTCCTTCTCTTTCTTCCCATAACTGAGGCCAAGTATGTCTTGCAAAAAAAAATTTTCTGAAACTCCCAAGGAGAGCATGAAGGGCTGGGTAAGGATTGGGTTATGCACTTTGATGTTGCCCATTAAAGGCCCTGCATGGCTTTTCACAAACCTTGTGCAAAATACCAGGCTTATATATTAGCCAGAAACACTGTGGTACAGTGTTAACTCCCCAAGCGAAGGAGCTGCAGCCTTCAGGCTAATGTGGGGTGAGACAAGAACGGCCTCTGTCTGGGTCTCCATCTAGTATTTGGAAGGAGCCTTTGCTGCCCAGCGGATTCGGGAGATGGTTACAGCTCTCCTAAAAATGCGTGCTGCTTCTTGGCCCTGCCAGCCCAGACCAAGTAAGCAGACGTGTTTGAAAGATGTCTGAGGTCATACTTCAGGTGAAGAGGGCTTCTTGAGAAGAGGGCTGCATTCTCACTTGTCCAAAGTCACGCGGGAGTTCTGGCAAAAGAGGTATTGATACTCATATTGTAAGCTACTCCCCCAACCCTTGTCTGCACTTCCTGGTGTCTGCCCCAGACCGGATGCTGGCTTGGCCTGGTGGAGCTTTGACCCAGACTATGGAGACGGAGTTTAATGAGGTCAATGCAAACGCAAGTCACTAGGCAGGATGGTGGGAGGCCACTGACCCACCAGCCTCAAACAGCTCCCACGAGACTTTCTCCATCCTCTCATCATCACAGCGGCAGCTTCTCTGAAGAGGGTCACAGTGCGGGACAGCCACTGCATGCACAAATTGCATCCCTTCCTCAGAGCAGGTCCCTTCGGGTGTGTAGATGTGCAGTAAGACACCTTTGTAGGCTGTTACCTCAAGTTTAAGAACTTCGCTGGAGCATGTGGTGCCAATCCACTGGCAAAACGTCCCCTCCTTTTGTCGCTCTGGGGAGCCGCCCTTCAAAAAAGCTTCTGCTGCTTTGAGGAGCTCCTGCTGCTGGGAGAGCTCTGACCCGGCATCTCAGGGAAGGAAGCAGGAGGGACATGAGCTGTTTGGCAGTGGTGTCGCAACTGTCTCTTCTGAGACTTCCCTCGGCTGTGTGAACCTTCCTTGTGCTGTGGACCTTCTTCTGGTGATACGCATCGCTCTGTGGCTTGCAGCTGAGGCAGGGACCCAGCCCACACGCGTGGTAGACATCTGGAAGTATTTCTGTAGCCCTCAGGGCCTCCTGGAAGCTACGACTGTTGGGTGGGGAGGGGAGTTGTAATCTCTATACGGATTTTGAAACAATGGCAGGAGAGGACACCCATCCCATTGGCCCCTCAGGGTAAAGCCTCTTTCAGTGTCTTTCCAGATGGGAGACAGCACTTTTCTGCATTTCTAGAAGAACCTAGGTGCCATGGGAGTCGAGTGGAAGTTCTGGCCTTTGCCGTTTCCTACCACAAACAGACGTGATCTCCTTAGGGCACTGTCTCAGGTGGGATCCTGCACAGGGAGACTACAAACCCGCAGGATCCTGCCTGCATCAGTCATTTGTGGGACAGCTTTTCTACAGAAAGCAGTCCTTGGGGGACGGAGGACTTGGGCTTCCTGCTCGTGGCAGATGGGCTCCGAGGTGTCTGCATGCACTTGCTGGACTATCAGGATCGCGTCCTTTGAGTCCAAGAATGAGCAGCTTTTCCAGCCTGAGAAGAGATCCAGAAAAACATGTTTCCAGCAGTGGGTCCTAACTGCTTGATTGCGCTTTTTTTTCCCCAAGCGGAGCTGGAGAGGGAGGGCTCGTTTTGCACATCCTATTTGGAAGCTGGTGCTCGGGAGGAGGAAATGCAGAGCTGTGGCTGCCACTGGCCTTTGCTGTTGTCGGCAGGAAGGGCGGCAGCTGGAGATGGGGCATCCAGCGGAAGAAGGGAACGCGTCTGGGAATGGCTTACTGGCAGATGCTCCCCTTCACCCACCCTGGCACTATGGCATGCTGGGGGTGGCAGGGCAGGGAGACAGGACACGGACAGATGCGAATGGGGCAAACGCTGCCAGTTTTTCCCTTTCTTGATTCCTGCCACTGTTTGCTCAAACATCACCTCCCAGGCAAGGTAGGAATGAGGCTTACTGCTGCCACCTCCTCTTCTCCTGCCTTGAAATACATGCTTGAGACAGGGATCGGCCAGAAGCAATGAAAAGACTTGGGCTCCTATTCCTTGGTTCACTGGGGTTGCATTTCATACCCTCTCTCTTGCCTTGTCTCCCTCTCTGTCCCATATGTGCCGGGTATTCAAAGGGTCTGAAGGAGGTATAGCTGCTGGGAGGGGCAGTCCTACTGATTCGACCTAGGCAACACCATGCGGGCAGGAGTAAAGCCGCCTGGAAACAAAGCGCTCAGCTACATAAGGCTTCACAGGCAAAATACTCCTTGAGACACGCATCTTTTTACACCATAGGTGTATTTCCAAGGGGATAAAAGTTCATTAAAACTATCTTTGACAAAGCTGACCAAATGCATGTCCAGTTGAGCTTTCCGCATTCATCACAGTGCCTCTCGCAGGGTTTGCTGTGCAAGACTCGGCAGTTCTTGCTTGCTAAGAGATACTGCCCACCGACTGGGAAAAACTTGGATGTTTCTTTGTTGTTAAATAGCAAAAGGAAGGAGCCAATTCATCGCCCTACATAATTCGCCTTGACCTTGTCCTTGGGATTCTCTTTCTGCTGCTTGTTTCCCAGACCTCTTGGATCTGGTGCCGGTACAGAAATAGTGAAGCCATGCAGAAAGAGGTATTTCCGTTGCAGCCAAAACTTCCTGCTGGAGGGCAAAGGAAGACACAGTTGAGAAGAGCTTGGGGGAGGGAAATAACCCGTGCTATACCTGCACTTGGCGGGTGCGGGGATCCAGCCAGTCCTTCCTGGAGTGGGTTGCACATGGGCAGGACCGTCGGGAACGGCTGGAGAAAGGCACCCTGCTTGACTCCCAACTCCTCGAGGCTGCCTGGCTGCTGTCGGTGCCGTGTCAGCAGGACCCAGCGAAGCTGCCTGCCTGTGCTCTGGGGGCGCAGGGACGATGCCGTGGTGCTCCTCCCGGCCGGGCTCGTGCTGTGCCCTCAGCCTGGCACTCCCCGCTGGCTCTGGGTTTGCCCGGCTCCCTGCCACAGAGCCACTACCCACATCCCATCTCTACCCTCGCACACCGGCAGCCTCTTTGTAGCTACTCCCAGTGCCGAGGCCATGCAGGAGATGGATGCTGTGAAGTTTTCCAGCTGCTTTCCAGCATTGCCTTTAAATGGATTGGCCCTTTGCTCTCTGCCTATGAATACACGTAGGCTCAGGGCTGCTGCCGGCTCTGGCAGGCAGGGCAGGCCCCGACACAAAGCAGAAGCCTGCTGGTGGGGGACAACTCCCGTG
>NW_010517186.1:4187-10233 GCF_000687285.1 Phaethon lepturus
GAGCGCCCCCCGGCCGCTGCCGTCAGCCGGCTGTGCACGGATGTTGGCAAGAGCCTCTTACGGAGCTGGTGTCTTCAGCAATTTAGGCCAAAATTCATTTTGAAGTGCATGCATTGAGGCTGTTTACGGCCAGCTGGGACCTGGGGCAGGAGGACCATGGTACCCACTGCCACAGAAAGCCAGCTGGCGTAAAGAATTGGGGTTCAATTGAGCGTGGCTCAGCTCAACCCAGGCAGAAAAACAACCTCAAAGCACCAACCCCCATCAAAAAGCTAGGAGGACTTTTTGGCATTACAGTCACTCTGAGCTGAAAAATACCAGGCACGGACTTGTTGCCTAACCAGCACAAGAAGGGACACATACCCCCAAATCTCTTTTATCTTTAGCTACCAGCAAATACCTGCTTCGAGGGACATGTTGTGACTGCTGGAAATACTGCTGAGGTTGCCTCATTACAGCCCAAAGGCCTTATGGTTTGAAGTCCCTGATACTTGTTCCAGCTGGGTTGGGGTCTCCAGGTGGTTTTGCCGTTGCCAGTCAAAGCTTTGCCTTTCTTTTATGCTCACTTCTCTCTCGGTGGAAGCCGAGCGCCTGTTCTTGCTCCAGCGCAGCGCACCACAAAGTGGCTGTCAGCAGGTATCGGAGGAGAGCGTTTCCCTCTCCAGGGAACTGGTGCTGCTTCGCACCTACCCACGGAGACCTCCCGGAGGTAGAAACTCGGGGCCCGTCTGGGTGAAGGGTGGATTTGCCAGCTCGCCAAGCAGCCTGCTTTATTTCCATTGATCTGAACATGGCTTGAATCTCCATGGCTCCATGAAAGTCTTTTCCCTGCGTTGGCAACGTGCAGGGGTTTGCCCTATGGTGATGAGGGCTCAGCACCTTGCAGGATCCATCCCACAGGCTGCAGAGCTTATGAACAGCAGGTCCAGGAGAGAGGTTCTTTTAAAACTGACTGTAACCAGCACTAAACTTGCCTAAATCTCTCTTTCACCAGCAAAGAGATCCCAGTCACCGGAGCTGAGCTGTTCCCCAGAGGGGTATTTTTTTGGCTTGCCAGAAGCCCAGACAGCATCCCTCCTAGAAGGGTCTTTTTGCTACAGTGCCACCCGCCCGCTCTGGGGCTCGGGCAAAGGTGGGTGCAAGGTTTCTTGGCCATCCCCAGGGCTTAAAAAATGAGCTGATGGATGTAGGATCATGGCTGCCAGGCTCTCGTGGAGACTGACAGCCCCAGGGGCAAGTACACCCCCCCCATTCCTGCCACTGTCTCCCAGCAGAGGTTTTGCTTTGCTGGTGCCTCAGTATCCCATGAAGCTATATCTGTGCTGCAAACAAGGAGGTGCCGAGTTCCCACAGGTCAATTTTAAAACAAGAAACATAAATCACATCTGTTGTCTCATTCTATCCAAACTCAGCTGTTGAGACTTTGCCAGAAATATTTTAGTTTTGAGGGTGAGGTTTTTTTGTTGGTTTTTTTTTTTTTCAATCCACTGCCAGAGTAGAGCAGAAACAGGGGGTTTTGGGGAAAACCTTCTGGGAGATGGCAGGCTGCTGTTATAACTGATGTTGGTTCATGTTTTCCTCATACAGCTGCCTTAAATTCAAAGGCTTCCAACACCAGAGAGCATAGCTCATGTCAGATCGCGTTTTACAAGAAACTCTGCTGAATTTGTGCTTTTTAATTAAGAAGTGGCTTTAGATCGCTTTAGTTCTTTCCTCCCGTTATTCCTTTCCTGGATTTTAAGAGACTTAAAAGAATATCCGCATTTTATGAGTGCTTCCTTCTTTGCTGTTGAAAGAAAGTTTTAGGCAAGTTTTTGTTAAGTCATCCATGGTTGGAAGTGAACTGAATTCCCTGATTCTCCTGGGAAGCTGGTTTGGGTTTCTGCATCAGCTGGGAGTGGGGGTCTTGCAGGTGGACTTACACCTTTTGTTTTGTATCACAAAGTCCTTTCAGACAGACCGTGGTTTGGGGATGTGATTCAGCATGGTGTTTGCTTTTCCAGCACACAGTGCCTTGGGATTTTGGGACAGAGTATCTGGGGCTGAAGCTTTATGCTGGTACTTTTAAAATTAATCTGTAACTTTGGGTTTTTCCACTGTCATAAGGTAGGACATAAATTCCTCCTTAAAAGGCATTTAGTTATATGAAAAGGTTTTAGTTCATTGGAGCTTGAGTTTTTATGGTTACTGTGCTAAAATCTTATTAGGGAAGCTGTTTAATGTGTTACTCGGTAGCTGAGAGTCTTGGAGAGCACCAGTATGCCTGGGACTATGCAAACACCTCCACTACCCAAGCGGATCCCATCTTTCACCTGTGTCTTCATTCTCGATCATCATAGCATATTAAAAATCACTAGGAAGGAATGTTTGCAAATCAGCAAATTCCTCCCCATGTTGTTTTTTCTGTTGCTGGAAAGGCATGCTGTGTTTAAAAAAAATGCGTTTAATCCTTTGTTGGGCTGAGGTTGATTGAGGTTCATACTAAATAGGAGATTACCATGTAACAAGCCTAATCGGGTTGGACTTTTGAAAGCCCTACTTGCTTTTCCATGCATAAACGCTGCCATGCCTTGTTTCTGTGTCTTCCACCGCAAGCTTTTCACATTCTTTCCAGGCTTTAGCTCATGGTCCTCCTTGTGCCATAATGACAGTTTTCTTAGTAAAATGAAGCCAAGGTCACACGAAGAGAAGAGAGGAGGTGGCAGCCTTTATCAAGTTTCTTGATAGGGCTTGTCCAAGAGGTCCAGGGCAAGAAAACTCAAATAGACCTGCAGATATGGCTGTGAAGCAGCAAGAGCGTTTGCAGAAAGCTACTGCCTGCTTGACCCCAGGCACAGCGTACTTCAGAGACCGGCAAAAGGAAGGGGAGGTGGGAAAAATAAGGCAGGACAGAGGGAAAAGGCAGGAGAGAGGTTGGCTTGTGGCAGTCCGCTAGCAAGGGCAGCGTCATCTCTGCTGAGAGGGGTTGCCCTTTCCCCATTTGGCTGTTCCCATGCAGAGAGGCGGCCTTTTCTCTGGGTGCCAGCACAGACCCATCCTGCGTGCTAGGTGGGGGAGAAAGGGCTTGGGGTTTTGTTCTTTGCAGGGCCACCCCGTTCTCCCTTCCACCTGTACGTAAACCTCACGGAGGACCAATACGTAGCCATATGAAGGTCATGCACAAGGTCTCCGAAGGCAGTGTTCCTGAACTGTGGTAAAGCAGCAGGGGTGGGATTCCCAGCTGTATCGGTCTGCTCCACGCTGAGCCTGGCGGGATGGGAAGCAGGAGGAGATCCATGGCAGATAGATGGTGGCCCAGGGCCCTGCCTCACGCTGACTCAGTCTCCAGGGCTTGGGGCAAAGCTGCCTTTGCGTTTGCAGCCTCTCCAGGGTCACTGAGCTGCTGAAGTCTGAAGGAGAGCATCCAAATAGGCTTAGTATCCAGCATCTCCTTTGGTCTCGGAGCTTCCTTCTGTAACTCCTTAGAGTCTCTTCAAGGCCAGGTTAAAGGAGGTGGAGAAATGCCTTCAAGAAGGAGGTAAAGAAGCAGGCTTGTAAATCTGCCAGAAAGCAGCAGGAAGCTTTGGGAATGGGGAAGGCCAGAAGCTGCCTGCAGGTCCCATCTGCTGGTGCCTCTCACAGAGCACCGGCCGGGGAGGGAGCAGCTGAGGCCGTGCCAGCTAGAATGAGTACATGCTGCTTACAGAAGGTTTCCCCTTATCCATATAAAGTCATCTTGAAGGGAAAATACTTTCCCAGCAACTTAGGAGACTGGAGTGGGTCTATTTTCAGGCTTGCAAGAGCTTGTGAGGGTGAACAACGTCTAGCTTTTGCTCTGATGGGCCGTCTCACAGGAAGCGCTCCCGGTCTGTGTCCCAGCCGGGGCTGTGGCGCGGCGATGCAGCGCTCGGGAGGGCTGGCGGGGAACCCGGCTGGCACCCACGCGAGCTTCTGCGTGCGGTACGCAGCTTCCTGCGTTCATGGTTGGGACTTCCCACGCACACCCAAGCGCCAGGGCATGCCCCACAGGGCTTAATGTCGAGCCTGTTTCTGCTTTTGGTGACGTACCTGTAGCCCCCTTGACTTCAGCAAAAAAGTTACCGCTCTGCTTGTTGGGGTGTGATTTATTTGTGCGTGTGTGGACACCGATGGAAGATCAGCGAGGACCAGCTAGCGCTGAGCTGTGATGGACCATCCAGGTAGCAGCGAGGGGCAGGTGAGTGGTGGGAGATGCCAGACCTCTGCCTGCTCTGGCCGGGCAGAGAAGAGGTGCCGTGTCAGGGACAGATGCCAAATGATAGCCTCATCGAGGAAGTCACAGGCTCTGCCACGTGCTGCCGTGGCAGAAAAGCAACTACAAAACAGCAATGGGAATGCCTCTCTGGCTGCTGCTTTTGACATAACGCAGGCTGTCATCTCCCTGTGATCTGCAGAAAAAACAATCCCTGCGCTTTCAGGCTTCTCTCCCAGGTTGAATGAGCTCGCTGGCTCTGTAAATAAGCCCCTTCCCGGGCCAGGGAGAGCTATTTGTCTTACGAACAATGGGCAGAGCAGGGAGGAAATGCCTGAAGTGCCTGCAGAGAGCAGCTGATCTCCATCAACAGCCCACGCTCCCTCTTGGCCAAGTTGCTCCTGCACTGCCAGGACAAGGACCGGCAGGGAGCATCCTGTACATCCACACTGGCCCTGGCTCAGTCCCCAGGGAGCAGAGACCACTCAGCCACGTTGATAATGGTGACCATTTTCATGAGCACGTGCAACCCACAAGTCCTCAGCCTGAAGGAGGTGGATGGAGAAACGTTCCTCTTTGTGGGCCATGCTGTGAGTAGAATCACAGAATCACGGAATCATTAAGGTTGGAAAAGACCTATAAGATCATCAAGTCCAACCGTCAACCCAGCACCACCAAGCCCACTAAGCCATATCCTGAAGTGCCACATCTACACGGTTTTTGAACACTTGCAGTGATGGTGACTCCACCACCTCCTTGGGCAGCCCGTTCCAATGCTTGACTACTCTCTCAGTAAAGAAATTTTCCGTAATATCTAGTCTAAAAGAGCAGCAAGGCGTCCAAGACGCAAGCTGTAGGATGAGGGCCAGGGGCCTCCTTGCTGGCAGGAATCAAGTCATCTGCTCTGTGCCAGGTGGGCTTGTTTCCAGTCCTGCTGCGCACATGGTGGCCTCGCTCCCTTCACAAGGAGCCCCGAAGCAAGAGGGGTGACTTGCAGGAGAGAAGGTCCTCACATCCTCTGAAGTCTCCACAAGGCTCAGGCATCCCCTGCCTGTCCTGTTGTGGCAGGTTGCCGTGTTCCCTGCCCACCTGGCTGCTTCAGGGGGCTGCGGGAGGCAGCATGAGTGGGACCAACACAGGCAAGTAAGCAGGATGGCTGCCGTGCATCTGGGCGTCAGTGGGCTGTGGTTGGAGTCTAGCTACGGCTGTGGCCTGTCGTGATTTGATTTTAAGTCTGCTGACTTCTTGGCCTTTCTCATTTATTTTTAGTGGAGGAAGAAGCCCAGCTCTAGAGTTTTGGCTGCCTGGATTTAAGTGAAATATCCTGAGAGACCAAACTGACTCTTCCCATGACACTGTTGGATCTCTCGGGATGTGTATTCCCTCCCAGCCTCAGGGCCGGATGGAGGCGGAGATCTGTGAGTGCTCCCAGTTCATTTTGCAGCTGAAGGCAGCATCTCACGTTCCTCCTGGTTAGCTCAGGACATACAGCCCCAGCTCGAGCTCGGGGCTGCCTCGTAACGGCCAGGCTCTGGCTGTGCCGTGGCCGCTGTGCCGAGCCAGCCGGAGCTTCGCTGTGAAGCTGTGCAGGCGATTCCCCTTTCCAGGGAAGATGATAAACAATTTCTTCTTGCCCAGGAGGTTGGTAGAAATTCCCTCTCTCTTTTCCCCAGAAAAATCCTGGTGTGAGCTGCTCCTGGCAGGGTGAGCAAACATCCACGGGCAGAGGGTGCCGGGCCCTTGACACAGGGGGAAACTCGGTGGCAGCCAAGACTGAGACACCTTGGGCAGGGGGTCCAGTGGTGTGTTGAATGCTGCCGGTTCCCAACCAAGGAG
>NW_010517186.1:10286-14666 GCF_000687285.1 Phaethon lepturus
TCTAAGAATCAGGATCTCTCCTTTTTGGTGGCAGGAGATGGTGGTCATTTGGGAGCAGCTGTGTTTCTCCTTGCCTCATGGAGAACCCCAGCACCTGGTGATGAAGAGGATGGTATCGTAGAGGAGCAAACGTAGCCCTGCCTCTCGGGGACGGGCCCGGAGCGCTGCCCTAGGAAGGGCACCTTGCACGTGGAGAGGTTTGCGTGGCTGGAGCAGAAGGCAGCAGCAGGCTGTGCTGGGTGCACGTCTGCTGGAGGTCCTTGCAGAACACGGGGTGAGCTAAGGCCGCCTGGGGACGTCCGGGTCCCACTGCAGCTGCCGAGCGCCCTATTGTCCCTATTGTTCAAGGGACACCAGAAAAAGAACAGCAGGGCTGCGCAGGAAACGGCCACGCTGGGGAAGGGGAGCGGAGTGCGTGACCTGAGGTGGCCCCATCGTGGGGACGGCAATACCCAGGGCTGGCCACAGCCCTGCTGCTGCGCGGGGGCCAGGCAGGGCTTCGGGGAGGAGCGCGCTGGGGCTGCTAGCCCCACGGATCGCCCTCCTCTACTACACTACGGTTGTGCTTGTGGAACAGCCTCCAGTGGGGTGTTGCTGAGAGTGCAGAGCTGGGCACTGCCTGGGGGTACAGATCTGCTGTGGGCCACCTGGAGTGAGGGCAACTCCAGCACCTTTCCATATGGGAAAGGGTGCTGTGGCTGACACACCCCTCTCCTGGCCAGCGCACAGGGATCGGCCCATGCAGCAAGCACAACCAACAACAGGGTAAGCGATTTAATGAAACCCTGCTCAAATCCTTTTCTCAGCCATCAGAAATAGTTCTGTGCAGGTGAGGAGCACCTGGGTTGTGATGTCTGCCAGGAAACCAGCCCGTACTGATCATTAGGTGTGGTTTTAACCATCGCCTGGGGCTACACATAAGACTTCCCTGCTTCTAAGCATCTACCTCCCGGTAAAACCAGGACTGGGATACCTCTGTAATGGAGAATTTGGACACTCATGGTCTCTTAGCAGCTTCCCACCAGCAGGCCACATACAGTCATTCCTGGACAGAGAAGTCTCGGAAGAGAAGAGGAGACACTTCTCTGGGATCACACCAGCTGCTCAGGAGTGGGGAGCCACCTCGGCATCCCTTGGGCTAAGACAGAGGGATGGCTGATGTCCTCTGGCTGGCGATACCAGTGTGGATCTGCCCCTAGATCCCAAGGAGGAAAAAAGATGCCAGCTTTCTGCTGGAACCTGCTCCCCACTGCCTGCAAGAGGGCTGCAGGGCAGAGTGCACATGCAGGGTTGAGGTCAGTGCATATTCAGGACCCCAGCAGGAGCACCAGGACCCAAATCTGCCCCTCTTTTATGGGGCTGGGAATGAGCCATGGTCTGTGAGCCAGCATACCCAGAGGCTTCAGTCAGGCTGGCTCTGGAGTACTTGTTCGCATAGGAAATGCCTTCTCCTGGTGGAGCCTAATGGGAGCTTCAGTTTCCTTTTACTGCCCGCATCTTCAGCGCAGAAGGGGAAAATCTGCTGTGTCCTTCAAGCTATCAATAAGTGGAAATAAACACTATGTGCTCCTTTGGTCTGCACTTCCTATTGTGGGGAATTAATAGCTGCATTTTGCACAACAGCCACACTAAAGAGGGACTGAACAGAAAAAGCCATTCTTCCCTTCCTGGGATATGGGTTACATCTCCAGCATTTCCCAGCCTGAGGGGTAAACATCTGCAGCCAGATCTGCAAAACAGCTCTGTTCCCATCTAGCTTTAGAAACAACTCCCTGTTTAACCAGGGACCGGAGCTCTTTGGGGAAATGAAGCTCTGCATTCACCTGGTCCCTTCCAGGGTCCCGCCAAGGAGAGCTCTGCCACCCTCTACCCAGCCTCCTTTGGCCGAATATTTCACACAGGTAAGACAGGAGCAGCGTAACACTGAATTCTGCTGGCCAGCTGCCGTGGGCTTTGCTGCAAATTAAAATCATTCTTGGAGAAAGGATGCTGCAACTGTGGCATGGGAGAGTGGGACCCCCCCCTGTCTGGTGGGGGGTCCTCTCGTCCATGCCAGCTGAGTGACAACGATGCACTTGGTGAGCAGAGGCACCAGTTTGTAAAGTCCTGCTCAGTCCCTAAGAGAGGATAAAAACATGGTCTGACCTCAGTCGTGCAAGTAGATGGGCTGATCACCTGAACTTCTCAACACTTGAGTTTCCATCTGGGGCAAGTGCCCATCAGCCTGAACAGTTTAAGGTTGGATACATGTGTAGTTTTGGAGAGGGAAGTGCTGTGATGTGGGATTGATGTTGGAGATAAATTAAAGATTCTAGGGGGGGCAGGTCAGCAGGAGACAACACAATTAAAAAAAATATTAATGAACCCAGATTTAGTGGTCAAGAAGATGAAGTCGTTGTACCTAAGCGGTAAACCATGAAGACTAAGTTGTTCTTTTACTCTTGAAAAATGTAACTGTTAGGAGATCAGCAGAATCCACTGTAACCGGGGTAAAGGCAGCGGAGGCGGGGAGATCGCGACCACCGACTCAACTGAGGGACTATGCAAATTACCGCCCCCCCTTTCTAGGAGCACGCGCTATAATTTAAGTATGTGTAACCAGTAATAATCAATGTGGTAATTACTAGCCAATGAATGTAAATTTGGGAGGTTCTCTATTGTTTTTGCTAATTGTATAACGGGATAAATACGTGGTGATTCCTTTGTGTGGTGTGCTGGCTTTGTGGAATACTACCTAGCACCCATATCTGCGCAATACGGTATAAGTAAAATACCTCTTCTCTGTGTGCATATTGGAGTGTTGCACACTGGGTATGTTATCCCACTTCCGGGACAACAGGATCAGTCCAGCAAGCTTTGCTCCAAGAAGGGCCCCCCTCCACCGCACCCTCAAAACCTGTCAGAAGTGACCAGCCCCACTTAAAAGGCTAGCAAGGAACCAGGCTTGCAGTCACCTGGTACTTAAAAGCATTTATCCCTTTTTGCAGGACCCTCCATCGTGACCCCTCCTAAGGACATCTGGAATGTGACAGGAGCACAGATCTACCTGAGCTGTGAAGTCATAGGCATCCCAACCCCTGTCCTCATCTGGAACAAGGTAAGGGCCCTGCTAGGAGCTCTTGGAGCATAGCAAGCCTGAGGCAGCTGAAACTGCCTGGTAAGCTTGAAGGCCAGAGCAGAACCCTCCTTAGAAACACACATCTTTGATGAGTTCTCCCATCTGTGCCGTTCCATCCGCCCCCAAACATCTGGCTTTGCTTAATCTTTGTCTAAACTCTTGTTGATCCTGAGGCAGAACAGGGCTTGTGTTTCTCTTGGTAGCGCCTGGTATTCAGAGCACGCAGAGAATGTCCCTTGACCTGCTGTCACCCTGCGGGTGGCAGTGACTCTGAGGTGGCTGGACATGGCTGGCCCACGTCAGGCACAGGAACTGCACGGGGCAGTTACCTCCGGTAACCGGCAGTGCACTGGTAACATCTGGCTTAGGGCAGGAGCCAGTCTGGAGCAGAGAGGATCTTGGCCATAGGTCTGAGAGCCACTGCCTAGCCCCTGTAGCCTCTTCAAATGCCACAGGTTTGTGGACACTTGGGAGGAGGTCTTAAAGTAACTGAAATAATACTAGATGAAGAATACTACAGAGAAAAAAAACCCAAAACCCTAGATTGGCCCAGAGATTGCTCTGAGACAGCAAACGCTATTCATAGGGGTCCCAGAGCATACAATGTGGGCACCCTCCCAGTGCTGGGGGAGCATACAATGTGGGCACCTTGACCCTGGCAGCATTTTCTGCTCATTTATAAGCAGAGGCCATGTTTACACTGACTGTCAGCGCTGCTCTGCTTTTCATGTCTCTTCCTCAAGGCCGAGAGACTGCTTGACCTGGTGATGACAGGGGCTGAGCACCACTTATCCCGTGCTATGCTCTGGGCTCGGATACACAGCACTGGGGCCTGCCTGCAGTGCTGCTCTCTTGTCGATGCTGTGCCCACCTGGAGGGACCGCCTGGTTTGCTGCAGCAGAAACCTACAGGGCTGTCCCTGGCCTGTTTGGAAGAGGATAGGTCATGCAGGGAGCCCATTCCAGGAGCAACATGCAGACACTCCGTTCTCTGCTAGTGCCATGCTAAAAGGCCATCAGGGAGGTTGTTGGGGGAGTCTCTTTAAACAAGGACAAGAAAACGGACCTGGATTGATGTATGGCTACCAGCAGCTGCAAGACAGACAAATCCTCCTTGTTCAGCGCAGGCATCATTTGATGGGCTAAACACACCTTTAGGAACATGCACATGAGTTCTCTGAGACCATCGGTGCAGGGCATGTTTGCACACCCCACTGCCCAGCACCCATCCACACCGGAAAGCTGTGCTGCTCTATGCATTCC
>NW_010517186.1:14694-16119 GCF_000687285.1 Phaethon lepturus
AAGGAAAACGCAGTGCCAGCGCAGACGTTGAGGCATTAGGGCTGCAGTACACAAGAGGATAAGGGGAAATGCTGGCACTAGAAAACACACTGTTCCTGCACAAAACACATTCATGTAAAATTAGTGTTGATTTTGTCTGCATGCAGGTATGGTCCTAACAGTTCTGGCATAAATAAGCCCCAAAGTTCTCACACCTTTCTGCCCTTCTGTTTAGATAATTCGGGGACAGTATGGTGTCCAGAGGATGGAGCTTCTGCCTGGGGACCGGGAAAACTTGGCTATCCAGACCCGAGGGGGCCCCGAGAAACACGAAGTGACTGGCTGGGTGCTCGTAAGTACTTTGCGCATCCACAGAGCTGCGCAAACAGTCCCTCGTGAACAAAGAACAGTACAGAAGACATATGGCAATAGGCAGGGCGGTTAGAGGAAAACCACCTGTGTGAAGTAGGCATGAGGGGTGAGGGTGGCTGCTGGCTCCAGTCTCACGCGTTGCAGTTTTTCACCTCTGTCTAGCATGTAGCAGAAGCATGCAGTCTATCATCAGAGAAGGCTAGACTCAAAAGATCTCCTTTCTGTATGTCATTACTTTGCTGCTGCCATTAGTGGGAAGGAGTCCCTCTCCATGCCTAGGAAGGAATGAGTAGAGGCAGGGCATCCCTAAGACACAGCCACAGTTGAGCTGAGGAGCCCTTGTTGATCTAGCACAACTTCGCTGTGCCTCAGGGAAGCACATCACCTGCCTGGGAATAGCACAGCACAGAAGCCATCAGTTCTCACTCAGCAGACCTCCTGGACCTGCAAGCTAATCAGAGACTGCCACGCATCAAGAGGGAAGCAAGGTGGCCAGAGGGAGCTGCTGTGCCTCCCAGTAAAGGAACTGCAAGTAGGACAGCTCCCAGCTGCAGAGAAGCTGGCAGCAGGGTAGCACAGCTCAGAGTGTTGGTTCCCACATCACTTGCAAAAGCAGAGGTGGAAACAAGGAGAGGGAAAGGTTTGAGCCCAGGATTGTGCTGAACTGACTGACTGGATGCAGCATATTGTAGGAAGATTTCCTCTCCCTGCCTCCCTCCCCTTACCAAGCACACAGTGCTCTCACACATCTCCAAACTAAGTAAACAATAAAAGACAAGGAGGGAGCATTACAACACACTTAATCTGGCCTAGCAGAGAAGGCGGCTAGACTGAGCCCCAGGAGTGGGTGCTTGTCCCCAGCCTCACTGGAGAGAGTCACCACAATCCGAATCAGACTGTTTAGAGCAAACAGAAGAAATCGTGCAGTCAGTGTGGTTCCTAACAGTTAACCACTACTTCATGCACTCTGTTCATCTCATTATGTCTCAAGCAATTAACAATTTATATGAGATACCTTAAAACAGAATCACCTCTACCTATGCACAGGATACTTACTGGCAGCTGTGGGGGGCG